>NC_134363.1:182118883-182199060 GCF_048569485.1 Anomaloglossus baeobatrachus | reverse complement strand
CTATGCGGCTCTGTGATTATACATGTATATAATATATATATATACTGTATATACATTATATATGTATAGTTATATATATATACATACACACAGCATACTTACACACAGGTGAAGAGTTGGCATTTCATTCTTTGTTGCTGCATTTTTGCATGATGATAATGCACTAAGTTAAAGTAACTGAGGACTTCAGGGTTAAATTCATACTGTAGAATCATCCCCAGAAGCAAAAATGTAAAGGTATTATTCCCATCTCCAAATTCCTATCCCAATATGAAGTAGGTGTAATAATAATAATAATATTATTATTGTTAGCAAATATCTCCAATTAGAAATGTAGTATAGTTCTCCTGATTAGCTATGTCACTTACCTCATGTGCAGGGCATTGCAGAAACTTAGGTATTCATGGCACAAGCAACAATTAACTGTGATTATATGCGTGGTTGGTGGTAACCATGGATACCTGAGGTCCTGCAATGCCCTGCATATGAGGTAAGAGATATGGCTACATTTGAAGAACTATACTACATTTCTAATTGGAGGTATTTGCCAATATTCTAATTTATTACACCTACTACATATCTTGGAGATGGGAATAACCCTTTAAGTACCTGGTCCCTAAAGCAAAATTTGTACCAGGGTCCCATTGAAAATTGACACAGCTGGTGCACCTACATCCCCTGCTTCTGCCGCTAACCCTGCAGCCCCTCCTGTTACCCTACTCCTCCCCCTGCACCCCGTCCTACCCCAGTAGCCCCTGCTACCCCTTCTATGCTTGCACCCCTTCTTGCTACCTCTGCACCCCCACAACCTGCTACCCCTACTCCTCCCCCTGCACCCTGTCCTACCCCTGTAGCCCCTGCTACCCCTTCTATGCTTGCACCCCTTCTTGCTACCTCTGCACCCCCACAACCTGCTACCCTACTCCTCCCCCTGCACCCCATTCTACCCCTGTAGCCCCTGCCACCTCTTCTATGTCTGCACCCCCACAACCTGCTGCCCTACTTCTCCCCCTTCACCCAATCCTACCCCTGTAGCCCCTGCACCCCCTCCTGCTGCCCCTGCACCCTCCTCTGTGATGCCCTTCACCATCCTGAGGACAGTAACACCTGATTTGTATACAATGTGCAATACAGAGATGTCATCACAATGGAATGACCGGATAACTCCTTTTTTGTAATTAGCAAAGTTTAAAGAGGATTTTCAACTTTGGGGACAATTTTTTTTTCTTACCTAAATATATGTTTAAAAGAACTGAAGTCCTCAGTGGTTGATACCTTGTAATGGCTTTGCAGACCAGCTACTGTATTTATTACCATCTATTCAGTTCTTGCCTCACACAGTACAAAGATATATTTTACTTGTATCTAATTATATGTATAATTCACTGTTGTTTCAGTAACAATGTTGCACCGTTTGCCTTCTGTCGGTGTCAGCATATATTGGACAGCGCACACCCATACAAGTCTATGGGTGCGTGGAAATCATCAGACCACACCCGGATGTCATCAGTACAGTGCGATACACGCAGAGACGGGTAATGGAGGAGATGGAGAAATGAATCTCTCCTGCTTCTTCTGATGTATGATCTGATTCTCAGGAGAGATTGGGGTCACAGTATAATCCCACTCGTCTCACGCTCACATTGCATCAAAGAGCGCCATTGCCAGTGTGAACGAGCCCTTACTCTGTCTATTGCTGGCTGCAGAATGAGTGAACTGAGAATCTCTCAGTGAGCTCCTTCTGATGAACTGATGGGAGACCCTGTAACTCTCAGCTGTCTTTTATTTTTTAACCTCTTCTCTCCTGATCTACAGACATTAAAGTTGAATGTACATAGAATAAGGGCTCATGCACACGTAACTGCAGAATATTCCGCAGCGATTTGACAGCCCATTTGCGCGTCAAATCGCTGCAGAAACACTGAGTAATGAATGCAAGTTTTTTTTTTTTTTTTTAAAAAAAAAAAAGCTGATTTCATGCGCTCTGGCTGCTGCCCCCACCATAGGCGGCGTGGGAGCTGCATCCCAAACGCACAAATAATTGACATGTTCATTTTATGAACGCACGGATTTGGGTCAAAATGTTAGCACCCAAATCGCTACATTCAAAAAAGCAACATGTGCATATATCATGCACAATCTACATAGATTGTGCAGGGGACGCAGGATGCACGCACTGCAGTGCAATATGCAGCGTAAATGCATGTAAGTACGAAACGTGCACACAAGCCCTAAGAATAGCTGTAAACGGAGCAAAATTTGTAATGAAACAGTAATAAAATGATTTTAACCTCAAAATACAGGACTCAAAGTAAAAATATGTCCCCAAAGATGACCTGTAATATCCCCCTGTAATATGCCCCTGTAATATCCCCCTGTAATATGCCCCTGTAATATGCCCCTGTAATATCCCCCTGTAATATCCCCCTGTAATATCCCCCTGTAATATCCCCTGTAATATCCCCTGTAATATCCCCTGTAATATGCCCCTGTAATATGCCCCTGTAATATCCCCCTGTAATATCCCCTGTAATATGCCCCTGTAATATCCCCCTGTAATATCCCCCTGTAATATGCCCCTGTAATATGCCCCTGTAATATCCCCCTGTAATATCCCCCTGTAATATGCCCCTGTAATATCCCCCTGTAATATGCCCCTGTAATATGCCCCTGTAATATCCCCCTGTAATATGCCCCTGTAATATCCCCCTGTAATATGCCCCTGTAATATGCCCCTGTAATATCCCCCTGTAATATGCCCCTGTAATATCCCCCTGTAATATCCCCCTGTAATATGCCCCTGTAATATCCCCCTGTAATATCCCCCTGTAATATGCCCCTGTAATATCCCCCTGTAATATCCCCCTGTAATATCCCCCTGTAATATCCCCCTGTAATATGCCCCTGTAATATCCCTCTGTAATATCCCCCTGTAATATGCCCCTGTAATATGCCCCTGTAATATGCCCCTGTAATATGCCCCTGTAATATCCCCCTGTAATATCCCCCTGTAATATCCCCCTGTAATATGCCCCTGTAATATCCCCCTGTAATATGCCCCTGTAATATCCCCCTGTAATATGCCCCTGTAATATCCCCCTGTAATATCCCCCTGTAATATCCCCCTGTAATATCCCCCTGTAATATGCCCCTGTAATATCCCCCTGTAATATGCCCCTGTAATATGCCCCTGTAATATCCCCCTGTAATATGCCCCTGTAATATCCCCCTGTAATATTCCCCTGTAATATCCCCCTGTAATATGCCCCTGTAATATCCCCCTGTAATATGCCCCTGTAATATCCCCCTGTAATATTCCCCTGTAATATTCCCCTGTAATATCCCCCTGTAATATCCCCCTGTAATATCCCCCTGTAATATGCCCCTGTAATATGCCCCTGTAATATCCCCCTGTAATATCCCCCTGTAATATGCCCCTGTAATATCCCCCTGTAATATTCCCCTGTAATATGCCCCTGTAATATGCCCCTGTAATATGCCCCTGTAATATCCCCCTGTAATATGCCCCTGTAATATCCCCCTGTAATATCCCCCTGTAATATCCCCCTGTAATATCCCCCTGTAATATGCCCCTGTAATATCCCCCTGTAATATGCCCCTGTAATATCCCCCTGTAATATGCCCCTGTAATATCCCCCTGTAATATCCCCCTGTAATATCCCCCTGTAATATGCCCCTGTAATATCCCCCTGTAATATCCCCCTGTAATATCCCCCTGTAATATGCCCCTGTAATATCCCCCTGTAATATGCCCCTGTAATATCCCCCTGTAATATTCCCCTGTAATATCCCCCTGTAATATCCCCCTGCAATATGCCCCTGTAATATCCCCCTGTAATATCCCCCTGTAATATGCCCCTGTAATATCCCCCTGTAATATGCCCCTGTAATATCCCCCTGTAATATGCCCCTGTAATATCCCCCTGTAATATGCCCCTGTAATATCCCCCTGTAATATCCCCCTGTAATATGCCCCTGTAATATGCCCCTGTAATATCCCCCTGTAATATTCCCCTGTAATATTCCCCTGTAATATGCCCCTGTAATATGCCCCTGTAATATCCCCCTGTAATATCCCCCTGTAATATGCCCCTGTAATATGCCCCTGTAATATCCCCCTGTAATATCCCCCTGTAATATTCCCCTGTAATATGCCCCTGTAATATCCCCCTGTAATATCCCCCTGTAATATCCCCCTGTAATATGCCCCTGTAATATCCCCCTGTAATATGCCCCTGTAATATCCCCCTGTAATATGCCCCTGTAATATCCCCCTGTAATATGCCCCTGTAATATCCCCCTGTAATATGCCCCTGTAATATGCCCCTGTAATATCCCCCTGTAATATGCCCCTGTAATATCCCCCTGTAATATGCCCCTGTAATATCCCCCTGTAATATCCCCCTGTAATATCCCCCTGTAATATCCCCCTGTAATATGCCCCTGTAATATCCCCCTGTAATATGCCCCTGTAATATCCCCTGTAATATCCCCCTGTAATATCCCCCTGTAATATCCCCCTGTAATATGCCCCTGTAATATCCCCCTGTAATATCCCCCTGTAATATTCCCCTGTAATATGCCCCTGTAATATCCCCCTGTAATATCCCCCTGTAATATCCCCCTGTAATATGCCCCTGTAATATCCCCCTGTAATATGCCCCTGTAATATCCCCCTGTAATATGCCCCTGTAATATCCCCCTGTAATATGCCCCTGTAATATCCCCCTGTAATATGCCCCTGTAATATGCCCCTGTAATATCCCCCTGTAATATGCCCCTGTAATATCCCCCTGTAATATGCCCCTGTAATATCCCCCTGTAATATCCCCCTGTAATATCCCCCTGTAATATCCCCCTGTAATATGCCCCTGTAATATCCCCCTGTAATATGCCCCTGTAATATCCCCCTGTAATATCCCCCTGTAATATCCCCCTGTAATATCCCCCTGTAATATGCCCCTGTAATATCCCCCTGTAATATTCCCCTGTAATATTCCCCTGTAATATGCCCCTGTAATATTCCCCTGTAATATGCCCCTGTAATATCCCCCTGTAATATCCCCCTGTAATATGCCCCTGTAATATGCCCCTGTAATATCCCCCTGTAATATCCCCCTGTAATATCCCCCTGTAATATGCCCCTGTAATATCCCCCTGTAATATGCCCCTGTAATATCCCTCTGTAATATCCCCCTGTAATATGCCCCTGTAATATCCCCCTGTAATATCCCCCTGTAATATCCCCTGTAATATCCCCCTGTAATATCCCCCTGTAATATCCCCTGTAATATGCCCCTGTAATATGCCCCTGTAATATGCCCCTGTAATATCCCCCTGTAATATCCCCCTGTAATATCCCCTGTAATATCCCCCTGTAATATCCCCCTGTAATATCCCCATGTAATATGCCCCTGTAATATCCCCCTGTAATATCCCCCTGTAATATCCCCTGTAATATCCCCCTGTAATATCCCCCTGTAATATCCCCTGTAATATGCCCCTGTAATATGCCCCTGTAATATGCCCCTGTAATATCCCCCTGTAATATCCCCCTGTAATATCCCCCTGTAATATGCCCCTGTAATATCCCCCTGTAATATCCCCCTGTAATATCCCCCTGTAATATGCCCCTGTAATATGCCCCTGTAATATCCCCCTGTAATATCATGTAAAGGTGTGGATAGAATGTATCAGAATGGATACAATTGTAACAAACCCTCAGCCTGGAGGAGTTACTTCTTCTGTGGATATGAAGAATAGCAGAGATCGGTATAACATAGACGAGTGGACACAAAATATATGAGAAAAGTAGCAGAATTTTTTTATTATAGGAGGATCTCGTTTTTTTTATTCTTGCAGTGTTAATTACTGTATGGGATGATTCTCCCTTTATTTGCAGCCGCCGGCTCTGCCCTTGTAATGATAATTTCCCCCATTTATGAGTCCCCCGCAGAGCGGCGCAGACGGGCGGTTTTCGCTTTCGTGCGGATCGCTGATGCAGGGGATCGCTGATGCAGGGGATCGCTGATACAGGGGATCGCTGATACAGGGGGTCGCTGATACAGGGGATCGCTGATACAGGGGATCGCTGATACAGGGGATCGCTGATACAGGGGGTCGCTGCTACAGGGGATCGCTGCTACAGGGGATCGCTGATACAGGGGGTCGCTGATACAGGGGGTCGCTGATACAGGGGATCGCTGATACAGGGGATCGCTGATACAGGGGGTCGCTGATACAGGGGGTCGCTGCTACAGGGGATCGCTGCTACAGGGGATCGCTGATACAGGGGGTCGCTGATACAGGGGGTCGCTGATACAGGGGATCGCTGATACAGGGGATCGCTGATACAGGGGGTCGCTGCTACAGGGGATCGCTGCTACAGGGGATCGCTGATACAGGGGGTCGCTGATACAGGGGGTCGCTGATACAGGGGATCGCTGATACAGGGGATCGCTGATACAGGGGGTCGCTGATACAGGGGATTGAGCTCCCATCGTTTTCAGTTCTGTAAATCTCATCAAACACATAGTAAATGAGATGAAGCCTAAGCAATACTATCTCATAAGAGGCAGCAGGGACCGGGCGCTGCACAGGGGCCCTAAGAGGATCCGGAGCCACCGCCATTGTCAAGAGCTGACACTACAATTAATGTAAACTAATGTATTTATAGAAGACGGAGACTGGGCTGAAACCTGTGGTATTCTTAGAGATAAGGACTACAACCACATCCATGATGTGAAGCTTCCCCTGCTGTTCTACCTACAGTTGTCCACTAGAGGGAGCTCACTGCACCTGTGCAGCCCCCATTGACTTCAATACTGTGTACATCCATGTGCAGTGAGCTCCCCTTAGTGGTGGCAGCAGATAGGCTGGGAATGGGTAATATTGTGTACATCCATGTGCAGTGAGCTCCCCCTAGTGGTGGCAGCAGATCGGCTGGAAATGGGCAATGCTGCGTATATCCATGTGCAGTGGGCTTCCCCTAGTGGTGGCAGCAGATAGGCTGGGAATGGGCAATGCTGCGTATATCCATGTGCAGTGGGCTCCCCCTAGTGGTGGTGGTAGATAGGCTGGGAATGGGTAATATTGTGTACATCCATGTGCAGTGGCCTCTCCCTAGTGGTGGCAGCAGATAGGCTGGGAATGGGCAATGCTGCGTATATCCATGTGCAGTGAGCTCCCCCTAGTGGTGGCAGCAGATAGGCTGGAAATGGGCAATGCTGTAACATATACAGTAGAGTCTTTTAGTCTGACATTTTATAATCCAGATAATCTAATAATTCTGGGTTATTTTCTTGCAATGAACTGCAATACAATTGATTTCTCAAAAGCAGATAGGAAATTTTCTCTTTTCTATGACTAGCTAATAATCCAGAATATTTGATTTAATTTCTACCATATTAAAGTAATTTGATTGGATATCACCCAGTTAGTTCTGTGCCTGGAAAAAGCTGCCACTATAGGTCCCATATGCTCTACACCCCCCTCCTGTATCATGGCTATCCTCGGCTGTCATGCATTTATTCCCTCTTATTATGTTTTCTAGATTTAAATACTAATTTCGGATGGTGACATTAATATTCCTGCATTCAACGTCTAAATGAAGCCTTTGAGCGGCGCGGAGCAGGATAATAGGGTTCTGTGGTCGGGCGGCTCCGCCGAGATGACAGCTCTTTTACATTGTTTCATATTATTTTATTACCTAAGTGGGCAGAAAAAAGCCAAATATATAAAAATATCCATCGCCGAGCGTCGGGCAGCATTCGCTGAAATCATCTGCGCTGCTGGAAATGAGTCCACTAAACCAATTTTGTGCATTTTTGCCATAAATGTCAGATGCTGATTACAGCTTGTGAGGTTCCAAATAAATAAGATGAATATGAGAAGCCGCAACCCGGAGCGATCTGCAGAAAGCAGCAAATGGCATTGTATCCGGGGAGGAGTTCTATAGCACGCGCCATATATCCCTATAACAAGAGACACGAGGTCTGCAGCCGGAGAGAGGAGATCACACCACGAGGACAGTCATTATTATTATTATTTATAGAGCACCATTAATTCCATGGTGCTGTACATGAGAAGGGGTTACATACAGAATACATATACACTGCTATCTCCTATAGGACTATACAGTAGGATGCCATACTGCCCCAAAACACCGCAATATACATAAATATATATAAAGTGATCAGCTCCAAACAGCAAATGATGCACAATCGTTACATTCTGCTTAAAAATCCAAATGTACGCTCAATGTATCAACAAAGTCTCCGAACACTGGTGTAGTAATAATATAATGTAAGAATGCACACAGCAGAATAGTGAGTGCAGCTCTGGAGTATAATACAGGATGTAACTCAGAATCAGTAATGTAATGTATGTACACAGTGACTGCACCAGCAGAATAGTGAGTGCAGCTCTGGAGTATAATACAGGAGGTAACTCAGGATCAGTAATGTAATGTATGTACACAGTGACTGCACCAGCAGAATAGTGAGTGCAGCTCTGGAGTATAATACAGGAGGTAACTCCGGATCAGTAATGTAATATATGTACACAGTGACTGCACCAGCAGAATAGTGAGTGCAGCTCTGGAGTATAATACAGGAGGTAACTCAGGATCAGTAATGTAATGTATGTACACAGTGACTGCACCAGCAGAATAGTGAGTGCAGCTCTGGAGTATAATACAGGAGGTAACTCCGGATCAGTAATGTAATATATGTACACAGTGACTGCACCAGCAGAATAGTGAGTGCAGCTCTGGAGTATAATACAGGATGTAACTCAGAATCAGTAATGTAATGTATGTACACAGTGACTGCACCAGCAGAATAGTGAGTGCAGCTCTGGAGTATAATGCAGGAGGTAACTCAGGATCAGTAA
Source organism: Anomaloglossus baeobatrachus (assembly GCF_048569485.1). Taxonomy (NCBI): domain Eukaryota; kingdom Metazoa; phylum Chordata; class Amphibia; order Anura; family Aromobatidae; genus Anomaloglossus; species Anomaloglossus baeobatrachus. The sequence continues at coordinate 182,190,147 of NC_134363.1, read as the reverse complement.
TGTAATGTATGTACACAGTGACTGCACCAGCAGAATCGTGAGTGCAGCTCTGGAGTATAATACAGGATGTTACAAGTACAAGATAAGCATTCTTTGCCAGTATTTCTATAAAAACTTCCACGTTTAAGAATCTTCAGCATTAAAGTCCAGTAACAGCGGCAGTGAATGCGATATTAAATGACAATCTGGAGACTGATTTCTGGCCGATGTCACTATTACTTAATTTTAATATTGAAGATTAATAAATGGAATTTTATGAGTTCCGGGGATTTTATGAAACAACTATTCTTGGCACAGACCGGGACCTTGTGGACTGAACTGGGGTCTTCAAGCTAAACTGCTCATACACCATAGCGCAATATTTGGGATCGGTCAGTGCCCCCCCCTCTGTGCACCCCCCACCACTGTGCCCCCCCTCCAGCCCCCTGTGCCCGATACTTCTGATCTACTTGGTGTCTTTGTATCTGTGTAACCTTGTGTTGCTATTAATTTCATGGATTCTGGTGTTAATTCGATAGACATGTAATTCGGGGACCCCATCCGGGGTGATAAGGTGTCACACAGCGGAGAATGGAGCGCACGACTCGTGCAGTAATTACAGGCGAGAAGAGCGAGAAGACGGGCGACATCAGGGACAGAAGCCTCAGATGACGGCGCCAAGAGGAACGTGGAAATAATAGAAATCCTGCGACTTCTCCGTGTATTGACAGCTGATGGCGGTGATAAGAGCTGCACTTCCCTCCGCTGCAGAGATCACTGTACATTACTGATCCTGCGTTATATCCTGTATTATTCTCCAGAGCTGCACTTCCCTCCGCTGCAGAGATCACTGTACATTACTGATCCTGCGTTATATCCTGTATTATTCTCCAGAGCTGCACTTCCCTCCGCTGCAGAGATCCCTGTACATTACTGATCCTGCGTTATATCCTGTATTATTCTCCAGAGCTGCACTTCCCTCCGCTGCAGAGATCACTGTACATTACTGATCCTGCGTTATATCCTGTATTATTCTCCAGAGCTGCACTTCCCTCCGCTGCAGAGATCACTGTACATTACTGATCCTGCGTTATATCCTGTATTATTCTCCAGAGCTGCACTTCCCTCCGCTGCAGAGATCACTGTACATTACTGATCCTGCGTTATATCCTGTATTATTCTCCAGAGCTCCACTTCCCTCCGCTGCAGAGATCCCTGTACATTACTGATCCTGCGTTATATCCTGTATTATTCTCCAGAGCTGCACTTCCCTCCGCTGCAGAGATCACTGTACATTACTGATCCTGCATTATATCCTGTATTATTCTCCAGAGCTCCACTTCCCTCCGCTGCAGAGATCCCTGTACATTACTGATCCTGCGTTATATCCTGTATTATTCTCCAGAGCTCCACTTCCCTCCGCTGCAGAGATCACTGTACATTACTGATCCTGCGTTATATCCTGTATTATTCTCCAGAGCTGCACTTCCCTCCGCTGCAGAGATCACTGTACATTACTGATCCTGCGTTATATCCTGTATTATTCTCCAGAGCTGCACTTCCCTCCGCTGCAGAGATCACTGTACATTACTGATCCTGCGTTATATCCTGTATTATTCTCCAGAGCTGCACTTCCCTCCGCTGCAGAGATCACTGTACATTACTGATCCTGCGTTATATCCTGTATTATTCTCCAGAGCTGCACTTCCCTCCGCTGCAGAGATCACTGTACATTACTGATCCTGCGTTATATCCTGTATTATTCTCCAGAGCTGCACTTCCCTCCGCTGCAGAGATCACTGTACATTACTGATCCTGCGTTATATCCTGTATTATTCTCCAGAGCTGCACTTCCCTCCGCTGCAGAGATCACTGTACATTACTGATCCTGCGTTATATCCTGTATTATTCTCCAGAGCTGCATTTCCTTCCGCTGCAGAGATCACTGTACATTACTGATCCTGCGTTATATCCTGTATTATTCTCCAGAGCTGCACTTCCCTCCGCTGCAGAGATCACTGTACATTACTGATCCTGCGTTATATCCTGTATTATTCTCCAGAGCTGCACTTCCCTCCGCTGCAGAGATCACTGTACATTACTGATCCTGCGTTATATCCTGTATTATTCTCCAGAGCTGCACTTCCCTCCGCTGCAGAGATCACTGTACATTACTGATCCTGCGTTATATCCTGTATTATTCTCCAGAGCTCCACTTCCCTCCGCTGCAGAGATCACTGTACATTACTGATCCTGCGTTATATCCTGTATTATTCTCCAGAGCTGCACTTCCCTCCGCTGCAGAGATCACTGTACATTACTGATCCTGCGTTATATCCTGTATTATTCTCCAGAGCTGCACTTCCCTCCGCTGCAGAGATCACTGTACATTACTGATCCTGCGTTATATCCTGTATTATTCTCCAGAGCTGCACTTCCCTCCGCTGCAGAGATCACTGTACATTACTGATCCTGCGTTATATCCTGTATTATTCTCCAGAGCTCCACTTCCCTCCGCTGCAGAGATCACTGTACATTACTGATCCTGCGTTATATCCTGTATTATTCTCCAGAGCTGCACTTCCCTCCGCTGCAGAGATCACTGTACATTACTGATCCTGCGTTATATCCTGTATTATTCTCCAGAGCTGCACTTCCCTCCGCTGCAGAGATCACTGTACATTACTGATCCTGCGTTATATCCTGTATTATTCTCCAGAGCTGCACTTCCCTCCGCTGCAGAGATCACTGTACATTACTGATCCTGCGTTATATCCTGTATTATTCTCCAGAGCTCCATTCTCCGTATGGCACATTTTATAAAAATATTTTAGTGTAGGACTGCCTCTAATGAGATTTGCCGTGACGTGGCGAAGCAGCTCAAGAAATTGCAATTTTTTGCCAAAAATCTCAATTTTTATAATAAATACAGTTTGGAATGTTTAGTGCTGTAGTGCACATTTGGTGCTGCTTTTTGTTTTTTCTTCATTGAATTGGTCGGTGGTTGACCTCCACCTTGCTATGCACCCCAATTTGGGATGTATTCCATCTGTCTAGATTTTGGCGGTTGGTGACTGTTCACATTGGGTCATCAGGCCCTGTCCACAGGCTATTTACTTCATGCAGCATTTGCTTGGACCTGTCCCGCCCACAGCCATGACTCAGTCATGGGTACGGGATTGAAATAGACCAGGTGAGTGCTGCTGAGAGCAGTTCTACTATTCATATGTGAGGCCGTATGGCACATTTTATAAAAATATTTTAGTGTAGGACTGCTTCAAATGAGATTTGCCGTGACGTGGCGAAGCAGCTCAAGAAATTGCAATTTTTTGCCAAAAATCTCAATTTTTATAATAAATACAGTTTGGAATGTTTAGTGCTGAAGTGCACATTTGGTGCTGGCTTTTTGTTTTTTCTACATTACTGATCCTGCGTTATATCCTGTATTATTCTCCAGAGCTGCACTTCCCTCCGCTGCAGAGATCACTGAACATTACTGAGAAAATTCTGATAATACACGGAGGAGGGAAATGTGCACAGCCCCGACACCGACTGCAAGAAGGGACTGTGTACACTGGAGCCCACATCACCCCCCCCCTTCCCCCCCGCTTTACTGGAATAGACATTACTGTGATACATTGTGATGTGAAAAAAGGGGCAAAATACTAAAAAAACAGATATATAAGGAAATAATGAAGCACAAATATAATACAGGATTATCTCCAACCCATCCACACAACAGGACGTGATAAAGCATAATGCAGCCTTTATCAACAGCTTCTGAGCTGCTGCGCTCAGCATAGACAGAAACTTAGAGGATAACTCATCCTGACTACAGTGCACTAAGAGGATAACCCATCCTGACTGCTGAGCTCTGCATAGGCAGCAACAGAGAGGATAACTCATCCTCATTTTTGCGCTCTGAATAGGCAGCAACTGAGAGAATAACCCATCCTGACTTCTGCACTCTGCATAGGCAGCAACTGAGAGGATAACTCATTCTGACTGCTGCACTCTGCATAGGCAGCAACTGAGAAAGCAACCCATCCTGACTGCTGCGCTCAGCATAGACAGAAACTTAGAGGATAACTCATCCTGACTACTGTGCACTAAAAGGATAACCCATCCTGACTGCTGAGCTCTGCATAGGCAGCAACTGAGAGGATAACTCATCCTGACTTCTGCGCTCTGCATAGGCAGCAACTGAGAGGATAACGCATTCTGACTGCTGCACTCTGCATAGGCAGCAACTGAGAAAGTAACCCATCCTGACTGCTGCGCTCAGCATAGACAGAAACTTAGAGGATAACTCATCCTGACTACTGTGCACTAAGAGGATAACCCATCCTGACTGCTGAGCTCTGCATAGGCAGCAACTGAGAGGATAACCCATCCTGACTGCTGCACTCTGCATAGGCAGCAACTGAGAGGATAACTCATCCTGACTGCTGCTCTCTGCATAGGAATCTATGGTGCTGGGCACTTTACTCATTTACCTAGCCTCCATTCATTCTAGTCCTCACAGCACCTCTGCTACAAATGAAAACTCCCATAGAATGTGGCATTTGTGGAAACCATTCACGTGTCCCCGGTAGAAATGCGTATATAGAATATATGCAGACTATAATGAGTCGTGTGTGCGTCCTATAATCCCCGCGCCTGCGAGGACGTCTGATCCGACACTGGCAATGCCGGAGGCAGGAGCCATCACAGCTTTATAATTAATTGCATAAAAAAAAGAATAAAAAAGGAAGAGAAAATATAATGTGACATAAAAGGCGACACTTTTTCCGGTAATTAGCTTCTATTTAATGACCGCGTCCCTTTAATGCAAGACGCTAATTACAAACAACAAATTGTAAGCGGCTTTAGATAAACAATCGCCGCCCCTCCCCCACCCCTATCCCCCCCCCCCCCCCCCACCCCGCTGCTTCATGGGAACATAACATTACACAGAGATCACTAAAAGTCTTTTATGTTTCCACAGCTCTGCTACATGTAATCCGGCGACAGGAAATATATCCTCTTTACATATGAAGGGGAGAATCCTGCCCCACAGCATAGATTCTAATGGGAGGGGGTTTTGGTTTTATTTAAACTAAAGCGGAGTCATTTTTTCCACAAAGATTTCTGCAACTTTCTAATAAGATTTGTTACAGTTCTTTTTAACCATTTAGAGATTTCTGCTGTTATAAAGTAATATAGATCTATTGTGAATAGAGGAGTAGGCAGTAATTGTACAGGAGGAGGAGAAGGTGAGCTGTGACATCACCTATTGTGAATGGTGGAACCTGTGATATCTACTGTATATACTGTAAAGGAGTAATCAGTAATTGTATAGGAGGGGGAGAAGGTGAACTGTGACATCACCAATTGTGAATGGTGGATCCTGTGTTATCTACTGTATATAGAGGTGTTATCAGTCATTGTACATGAGGAGGTGATCTGTGACATCATTTATTGTTATTGGTGGATCCTGTGGTATCTGCTATATATAGAGTTGTTATCAGTCATTGAACAGGAGCAGGAGGTGAGCTGTGACATCATTTATTGTTATTGGTGGATCCTGTGTTATCTGCTGTATATAGAGGTGTTATCAGTCATTGAACAGGAGAAGGAGGTGAGCTGTGACATCACCGTTTGTGAATGTTGGATCCTGTGTTATCTGCTGTATATAGAGTTATCAGTCATTGTACATGAGGAGGTGAGCTGTGACATCATTTATTGTTATTGGTGGATCCTGTGTTATCTGCTGTATATAGAGGTGTTATCAGTCATTGTACAGAAGAAGGAGGAGGTCAGATGTGACATCACCTATAGTGAATGGTGGACCCTGTGTTATCTACTGTATAAAGAGGTGTTATCAGTCATTGTACAGGCGGAGGAGGTGAGCTGTGACATCACCTATTGTGAATGGTGGATCCTGTGTTATCCATTACCTGTCATTATAGCCCTGCCTGTGAAGATAATGAGCATGCTGAAAGGACAGGAAGTATCATTCTAAACCAGACCCAGTGGTCTGTTGAAAATTGGAGGATTACTAAATATATATATTTTATAATGCAGTTCATGATGAGAAATAAACCTTTGTCAATAATGAAAAAAACAAAAAACAAAACATTTAACACAAAAAAACTTGTAAAAGTAAGTAATTCTCTGACACATGAATCCTGTTTTCTCCCGTAGAGCTGCAGATGCCGGGGCGTGTACATTAAACATACAGTAAACAGAGCCTGAGACCACACGCCATTGTAGCAAACCCTCAGCAGTCAGAAATATTCACTATATAGGGGGGTTTCACCATCAAAATCTTTACACTTAATGACATTGATCAGAGATCTTCACAATGAAGAGGAAAGCAGCGAAGAAAGTGAAAGAAGCTTTACATAGGAGAGATGATAAATGTAATCAATGGGGGTCCTGCTGTGAAGACCCCACAGGTCCTGAGGAAGGGGGTCCCTACTGTAACTGTCCTGTGTGATTGGAGCGATAGCCAACAAGTGCGACCACCTATAGACAGTGAATGGTCACTATCGCTTCATCACACAGGAGATTTAGGGACCCCCATTCTCCTGATGGGTGGGAGTCCTAACGATCCGACCCCCAGCGATCTGACATTTATATGGGAGACATCTATAGATTTCCCTCCACATGGGATGTAATAGCCATTCCGTTAAGAAGAAGGGATTGGTCTCTAAATGTCAATACAAGCACAAAAAGCAGCATAAAGATCCAGAAAATGACACTATATGGCGGCAGTAATAATGCGTGCACATCACATGAGCTCCGACTGCCCCTCACCCTGTAACGTAAGGCTCCATCTTTCCTCTTAGGGGAGGATAAGATATAGCAGGCGGCCGAGTAATACATCTTTATTACATATACTAAAGTTATTATCAGTGGAAACACAAGAAACGCCATCTTCCCGGAAGATAGGGAGCCGAGCTCAAGTATCAAGGAGCCGGGAATAAGGAGCACGGCCCCGAGATGCCAAGAATTATATTTCTCCTCCGCTTAGAAGAAATGATGATAATGATGATAATGATGCACGTGAAAAAAAAGTAACCGCGAGCTCTGAACTTATCTGGAATATACCCCTGAAGATTTCCTGGAATAATGCTCGACTTCCCCACCACCTTCCATTATACTCGGGTACTCGAGTCACGCCCATCTGAGTGTCCACCTGCTCTTAACGAGTCCCAAGCTACAGAGTTAGGGCGCGCTCACACGAGTGCTGAAATTGGACTAGTGCAATGCGAGAAAATCTCGCACTGTACTCGGACCAATGTTAATCAATGAGGGAGAGCAGATGGTCAGCTTTTATCCCATCCAGATTCTGAGATTGTCTGCGAGAGTCGGGTCACCCGCACCCATATAAGTCTATGAGTGCGAGTGAAACATCGGACTGTACTTCGATGATATCCGAGTGCAATGCAATAAATGCATCAGCTGACAATGGAGGAGATGGGGGGGATTAACCCCTCCCTCTCCTCCACAGCGCCCGTTCTCAGCTGTGACCCGATCACAAGATCCGGTCACAGTCGCATGACACTCGGCTCACGCTCTCAGCAGAGCCTGAGCCAAGAGTCATTAGCATATTGCATCGGATGCCTAAAGCGGGCTTTACACGCTGCGACATCGCTAATGCGGAGTCGTTGGGGTCACGGAATTGACGCACATCCGGCCGCATTAGCGATGCCGTTGCGTGTGACACCGATAAGCGATTTTGCATCGTTGCAAAAACGTACAAAATCGCTAATCGGCGACATGGGGGTCCATTCTCAAATCTCGTTACTGCGGCAGCACACATCGCTGCGTGTGACGCCGCAGGAACGAGGAAGCTCCCCTTACCTGCCTCCCGGCCGCTATGAGGAAGGAAGGAGGTGGGCGGGATGTTACGTCCCGCTCAGCTCCGCCCCTCCGCTGCTATTGGGTGGCGGTTCAGTGACGTCGCTGTGACGCCGCACGGACCGCCCCCTTAGAAAGGAGGCGGTTCGCCCGTCATAGCGACGTCGCCGGACAGGTAAGTATGTGTGACGGCTGTTGTGCGACACGGGCAGCGATTTGCCCGTGTCGCGCAACAGATGGGGGCGGGTACCCACACTAGCGATATCGGGACCGATATCGCAGTGTGTAAAGTAGCCTTTAGGCTGGACTCACAAGAGCATATGTAAAAACGGCCTCATTCTCGTCCAGGAGAGTAGGACGATTTTTTCTCACTTGTCATCCGTGTGCTGTCCATATGCAATCCGTTTTTTTCCCAGCAGCTATTAGTCATTTACAGTGTTTTGTGCTACTTGATAGAATTGAATCCATAAAATATGGATGTCACTAGGATGGTCCGTGTGATGTCCGTTTTTTTCTCGCACCCATTGACTTGTATTGGCGAGTCTCAGACGTTTTAAGGATACAATCGCAGCATGTTGTGACTTTTCTCGCAACCAGAATCTGGATGCGAGAAAAGCTGACCAACTGCTCTGCCTCATACGCTCAGCATTGTGCTTGGTGATGTATGGCTCGGCATTGTGCTTGGTGATGTATGGCTCGGCATTGTGCTTGGTGATGTATGGCTCGGCATTGTGCTTGGTGATCTACGGCTCAGCATTGTGCTTGGTAATGTACGGCTCGGCATTGTGCTTGGTGATGTAGGGCTCGGCATTGTGCTTGGTGATGTACGGCTCAGCATTGTGCTTGGTAATGTACAGCTCGGCATTGTGCTTGGTGATGTACGGCTCGGCATTGTGCTGGGTGATGTATGGCTTGGCATTGTGCTTGGTGATGTACGGCTCGGCATTGTGCTTGGTGATGTACGGGTCGGCATTGTGCTTGGTGATGTACGGCTCGGCATTGTGCTTGGTGATGTACGGCTCGGCATTGTGCTTGGTGAAGTACGGCTTGGCATTGTGCTTGGTGATGTACGGCTCGGCATTGTGCTTGGTGATGTACGGCTCGGCATTGTGCTTGGTGATGTACGGCTCGGCATTGTGCTTGGTGATGTACGGCTCGGCATTGTGCTTGGTGATGTACGGCTCGGCATTGTGCTTGGTGATGTACGGCTCGGCATTGTGCTTGGTGATGTACGGCTCGGCATTGTGCTTGGTGATGTACGGCTCGGCATTGTGCTTGGTGATGTACAGCTCGGCATTGTGCTTGGTGATGTATGGCTCGGCATTGTGCTTGGTGATGTATGGCTCAGCATTGTGCTTGGTCATGTATGGCTCAGCTTGGTGATGTACGGCTCGGCATTGTGCTTGGTGGTGTATGGCTCGGCATTGTGCTTGGTCATGTACGGCTCTGCATTGTGCTTGGTGATGTACGGCTCGGCATTGTGCTGGGTGATGTATGGCTCAGCATTGTGCTTGGTGATGTACGGCTCGGCATTGTGCTGGGTGATGTATGGCTCGGCATTGTGCTGGGTGATGTATGGCTCGGCATTGTGCTGAGTGATGTATGGCTCGGCATTGTGCTGGGTGATGTATGACTCGGCATTGTGCTGGGTGATGTATGGCTCGGCATTGTGCTGGGTGATGTATGGCTCGGCATTGTGCTGGGTGATGTATGGCTCGGCATTGTGCTGGGTGATGTATGGCTCGGCATTGTGCTGGGTGATGTATGGCTTGGCATTGTGCTGGGTGATGTACGGCTCAGCATTGTGCTGGGTGATGTACGGCTCGGCATTGTGCTTGGTGATGTACGGCTCGGCATTGTGCTTGGTGATGTATGGCTCGGCATTGTGCTTGGTGATGTATGGCTCGGCATTGTGCTTGGTGATGTACGGCTCGGCATTGTGCTTGGTGATGTATGGCTCGGCATTGTGCTTGTTGATGTACGGTTCTGCATTGTGCTTGGTGATGTACGGCTCGGCATTGTGCTTGTTGATGTACGGCTCGGCATTGTGCTTGTTGATGTACGGCTCGGCATTGTGCTTGGTGATGTATAGCTCGGCATTGTGCTTGGTGATGTACGGCTCGGCATTGTGCTTGGTGATGTATAGCTCGGCATTGTGCTTGGTGATGTACGGCTCGGCATTGTGCTTGGTGATGTACGGCTCGGCATTGTGCTTCGTGATGTACAGCTCGGCATTGTGCTTGGTGATGTACGGCTCGGCATTGTGCTTGTAGATGTACGGCTCGGCATTGTGCTTGGTGAGGTATGGCTCGGCATTGTGCTTGGTGATGTACGGCTCAGCTTGGTGATGTACGGCTCGGCATTGTGCTTGGTCATGTACGGCTCTGCATTGTGCTTGGTGATGTATGGCTCGGCATTGTGCTGGGTTATGTATGGCTCGGCATTGTGCTGGGTGATGTATGGCTCGGCATTGTGCTTGGTGATGTACGGCTCAGCATTGTGCTGGGTGATGTATGGCTCAGCATTGTGCTTGGTGATGTACGGCTCGGCATTGTGCTGGGTGATGTATGGCTCGGCATTGTGCTTGGTGATGTACGGCTCGGCATTGTGCTGAGTGATGTATGGCTCGGCATTGTGCTGGGTGATGTATGGCTCGGCATTGTGCTGGGTGATGTATGGCTCGGCATTGTGCTGGGTGATGTATGGCTCGGCATTGTGCTGGGTGATGTATGGCTCGGCATTGTGCTGGGTGATGTATGGCTCGGCATTGTGCTGGGTGATGTACGGCTCGGCATTGTGCTTGGTGATGTACGGCTCGGCATTGTGCTGGGTGATGTATGGCTCGGCATTGTGCTTGGTGATGTACGGCTCGGCATGGTGCTTGGTGTATGGCTCGGCATTGTGCTTGGTGATATATGGCTCAGCATTGTGCTGGGTGATGTATGGCTCGGCATTGTGCTGGGTGATGTACGGCTCGGCATTGTGCTTGGTGATGTACGGCTCGGCATTGTGCTTGGTGATATATGGCTCAGCATTGTGCTGGGTGATGTATGGCTCGGCATTGTGCTGGGTGATGTACGGCTCGGCATTGTGCTTGGTGATGTACGGCTCAGCATTGTGCTTGGTGATGTACGGCTCAGCATTGTGCTTGGTGATGTATGGCTCGGCATTGTGCTTGGTGATGTACGGCTCTGCATTGTGCTTGGTGATGTACGGCTCAGCATTGTGCTTGGTGATGTACGGCTCGGCATTGTGCTTGGTGATGTACGGCTCGGCATTGTGCTTGGTGATGTACGGCTCGGCATTGTGCTTGGTGATGTACGGCTCGGCATTGTGCTTGGTCATGTATGGCTCAGCATTGTGCTTGGTGATGTACAGCTCGGCATTGTGCTTGGTGATGTACGGCTCAGCATTGTGCTTGGTGATGTACAGCTCGGCATTGTGCTTGGTGATGTACAGCTCGGCATTGTGCTTGGTGATGTACGGCTCGGCATTGTGCTTGGTGATGTACGGCTCGGCATTGTGCTTGGTCATGTAGGGCTCAGCATTGTGCTTGGTGATGTACGGCTCGGCATTGTGCTTGGTGATGTACAGCTCGGCATTGTGCTTGGTGATGTACGGCTCGGCATTGTGCTTGGTGATGTACAGCTCGGCATTGTGCTTGGTGATGTACGGCTCGGCATTGTGCTTGGTGATGTACAGCTCGGCATTGTGCTTGGTGATGTACGGCTCGGCTTTGTGCTTGGTGATATATGGCTGCAGTTGCTTGGCTATGAAGCCCCCGGGGGGTGCAGTGGTTGAGGTTTGGATTCTGCAGTTATGGGATCAGCTTGGCTTTGGTGACTTTTTCGGTGGGATCCGTTGCTTTTGGTGGTGAGAGAACAGGTGCGGGATGAATGCAAAGCAGGGGAAGTTTACCGTGCAACACTGGAAACAGAAGCGATCTGGAGAGAATGGTGGAAGGAGCAGCGAGACGGTGACATCAGTGCAGACAGTAGATGATGTGGCTGTGGCTTGTGGTGCACACAGTTATATGAGACATTAGTGAACAAATTTAATTCCTTTAATAATAAAAGCCCCAATAAACAGCTGTTATACGAGCAGAATATCCCTGTAGTGGCCTCAGCGCGACGTTGCAGCTCTTCCCCATAAGACACAAACAATCTACATTGTATCCAGCACCAAAATATAACAATAACATCGCCTCACATGATGCTCCGGTATCGGCTGCTAAATATATCTGCATGTGCCGCGATAAGGCTTGTAATTAAAATAGGAGCAACGTCCTACAAAGTGTTCCTGGGAACCGGCCGGGGCCAGGACTCCCAGTTTAGGATACACAGGATTCCTCCTCCATCCAGGCCCGTAGAGGACGATGATGCCAAATCTCCGCAGAGAACGTCTGTAAATGGTAACAGAACCGTGACCCCTGGTGGCCACATTATCCGGCATCACATTCGGCACCGTCTTATCCCCTCTCCCATCTGCAGATCTCATATCCACTCATATAAGATACAATGCACCTGCAGATTGTAAGAGGTGGGTTCTCATTTGCATTGGTGTAAAGAAGATAAAAGATTAGAGATGAGTGAAGAAATCTGCAGTACCCGGGTCCAGCACCTGGAATGGAGCCCTGTGAACTGATCCTCACCTGTCGGCATCTGCAGCTCCTGGCCTGGGACACCGCGCAAGTGTCACACCAACAGGATGACGTCTCACCAGGCTGGGTGTCACGCTAGGTAAGGGGATGTACCAAGTGTATGGCGAAAGGAAAGGGAAATCCTGTGTCTAGGGAAGGGGGAGATGGTGACCCCCTGACCAAACCTACCGCTGTGCCCTGGCTTCCCGCACTGCCCTATGTGCCGAGCAGGATACCTAGCCCTGGCTGACCCTCAACTGGGCCCTAGGTAGGGAATGGATGGGATGAGCGCTTAGTCAACCCCACTAAGCTCAAAAGAAGAGACGGATAACAAACAGGGGGAAGTGAACAACTTATCTCCAAAAGACTCAGGGAGAGCAACTGCAACAACCACAAAGCTTCTCTAGATGTATACAAGCGGACTGCTTGCACTGAAGGCTTGTTAAGGGTAGAAGAGCTATCACCAGTGCTGAGTAAGGGGAAATGAGGGTATATAAAGACACCAAGAGAAGTGCTGATGAAAAGCAGCTTAAAGGCTGAGGAACAACGCAGGGTCCTAAAGGGAAAGGGATGAAAACCAAGCAGGAATAATAGAAGGTCAAGGAGTAGTTTGTGCAGCCAAACACTGTGACCTTCTATAGCCGGGTACCACAGGACCGTCTGTCACCTGTCACACTGGGTGATCAAAAGAGGGGCCACGGATCTGTGAGATATCCCTGCAATGTGAAACACAGACAACTCAAGGATGGCAATGTATAGAAGCTTTGCAACTTATTTCTTTTCATACAAGAAGATCAGTGATGAAACTGATGGTAAAAACTGACTCTGGGACAAAACACTGCTGCAAATCTGATCTAAACACTGATTAGACATCCGTCCAGCCATGTAAGAACAGCACAAAGGAAGATGGAGTCACAGTAAAGCTGAGCCGGGACTAAACAAGGACAACGGAGATGAGTTTACAAAGGGAGACGTTCTTACGTTCAGGCATGATAGAGATCCAGGTTCACAATTCAGGGTAAAGTGAATCACTAGATTCAGGAGAAAGAACACATGATCATAGCAGAGCTGAGTGTACTTGGGAATTCTGGAGATGAGTGTGCTTGGGAATAGTGGAGGTGAGTGAGCTTGGGAATAGTGGGGGTGAGTGTGCTTGGGAATAGTGGAGATGAGTGTGCTTAGGAATAGTGGAGGTGAGTGTGCTTGGGAATAGTGTAGTGAGTGTGCTTGGGAATAGTGGGGGTGAGTGTGGGAATAGTGGGGGTGAGTGTGCTTGGGAATAGTGTAGTGAATGTGCTTGGGAATAGTGGGGGTGAGTGTGGGAATAGTGGGGGTGAGTGTGCTTGTGAATAGTGGGGGTGAGTGTGCTTGGGAATAGTGGGGGTGAGTGTGCTTGGAATAGTGGAGGTGAGTGTGCTTGGGAATAATGGGGATGAGTGTTCTTGGGAATAGTGGGGGTGAGTGTACTTGGAATAGTGGAGGTGAGTGTGCTTGGGAATAGTGGGGGTGAGTGTGCTTAGGAATAGTGGGGGTGAGTGTGCTTGGAATAGTGGAGGTGAGTGTGCTTGGGAATAGTGGGGGTAAGTGTTCTTGGGAATAGTGGGGGTGAGTGTGACACTCAACTGGGCCCCCTGTAGGTAATGGATGGGATGAGCACTTAGTCAACCCCACTAAGCTCAAAAGAAGAGACGGATAACAAACAGGGGGATGTGAACAACTTATCTCCAAAAGACTCAGGGAGAGCAACTGCAACAACCACAAAGCTTCTCTAGATGTATACAAGCGGACTGCTTGCACTGAAGACTTGTTAAAGGTAGAAGAGCTATCACCAGTGCTGAGTAAGGGGAAATGAGGGTATATAAAGACACCAAGAGAAGTGCTGATGAAAAGCAGCTTAAAGGCTGAGGAACAACGCAGGGTCCTAAAGGGAAAGGGTTGAAAACCAAGCAGGAATAATAGAAGGTTAAGGAGTATTTTGTGCAGCCAAACACTGTGACCTTCTATAGCCGGGTACCACAGGACCGTCTGTCACCTGTCACACTGGGTGATCAAAAGAGGGGCCACGGATCTGTGAGATATCCCTGCAATGTGAAACACAGACAACTCAAGGATGGCAATGTATAGAAGCTTTGCAACTTATTTCTTTTCATACAAGAAGATCAGTGATGAAACTGATGGTAAAAACTGACTCTGGGACAAAACACTGCTGCAAATCTGATCTAAACACTGATTAGACATCCGTCCAGCCATGTAAGAACAGCACAAAGGAAGATGGAGTCACAGTAAAGCTGAGCCGGGACTAAACAAGGACAACGGAGATGAGTTTACAAAGGGAGACGTTCTTACGTTCAGGCATGATAGAGATCCAGGTTCATAATTCAGGGTAAAGTGCAATCACTAGATTCAGGAGAAAGAACACATGATCATAGCAGAGCTGAGTGTACTTGGGAATAGTGGAGATGAGTGTGCTTGGGAATAGTGGGGTGAGTGTGCTTGGGAATAGTGGAGATGAGTGTGCTTGGGAATAGTGGAGATGAGTGTGCTTGGGAATAGTGGGGTGAGTGTGCTTGGGAATAGTGGAGATGAGTGTGCTTAGGAATAGTGGAGGTGAGTGAGCTTGGGAATAGTGGGGGTGAGTGTGGGAATAGTGGAGGTGAGTGTGCTTGGGAATAGTGTAGTGAGTGTGCTTGGGAATAGTGGGGGTGAGTGTGGGAATAGTGGAGGTGAGTGTGCTTGGGAATAGTGGAGATGAGTGTGCTTGGGAATAGTGGGGGTGAGTGTGGGAATAGTGGAGGTGAGTGTGCTTGGGAATAGTGTAGTGAGTGTGCTTGGGAATAGTGGGGGTGAGTGTGGGAATAGTGGAGGTGAGTGTGCTTGGGAATAGTGTAGTGAGTGTGCTTGGGAATAGTGGGGGTGAGTGTGGGAATAGTGGAGGTGAGTGTGCTTGGGAATAGTGTAGTGAGTGTGCTTGGGAATAGTGGGGGTGAGTGTGGGAATAGTGGGGGTGAGTGTGCTTGGGAATAGTGGAGATGAGTGTGCTTAGGAATAGTGGAGGTGAGTGTGCTTGGGAATAGTGGGGGTGAGTGTGGGAATAGTGGAGGTGAGTGTGCTTGGGAATAGTGTAGTGAGTGTGCTTGGGAATAGTGGGGGTGAGTGTGGGAATAGTGGAGGTGAGTGTGCTTGGGAATAGTGTAGTGAGTGTGCTTGGGAATAGTGGGGGTGAGTGTGGGAATAGTGGAGGTAAGTGTGCTTGGGAATAGTGTAGTGAGTGTGCTTGGGAATAGTGGGGGTGAGTGTGGGAATAGTGGGGGTGAGTGTGCTTGGAAATAGTGTAGTGAGTGTGCTTGGGAATAGTGGGGGTGAGTGTGGGAATAGTGGGGGTGAGTGTGCTTGGGAATAGTGGGGGTGAGTGTGCTTGGGAATAGTGGGGGTGAGTGTGCTTGGGAATAGTGGGGCTGAGTGTGCTTGGGTTTAGTGGAGGTGAGTGTGCTGCAGAATAGTGGATGTGAGTGTGCTTGGGAATAGTGGAGGGGAGTGAGCTTCACAATAGTTGGGGGCGAGTGTGCTTGGGAATAGTGGGGGTGAGTGTGCTTGGGAATAGTGGAGGTGAGTGTGCTTGGGAATAGTGGGGGTGAGTGTGCTTGGAATAGTGGAGGTGAGTGTGCTTGGGAATAGTGGAGGTGAGTGTGCTTGGGAATAGTGGGGGTGAGTGTGCTTGGGAATAGTGGGGGTGAGTGTGCTTGGAATAGTGGAGGTGAGTGTGCTTGGAATAGTGGAGGTACGTGTGCTTGGGAATAGTGGGGGTGAGTGTGCTTGGAATAGTGGAGGTGAGTGTGCTTGGGAATAGTGGAGGTGAGTGTGCTTGGGAATAGTGGGGGTGAGTGTGCTTGGGAATAGTGGGTGTGAGTGTGCTTGGGAATAGTGGGGGTGAGTGTGCTTGGGAATAGTGGGGGTGAGTGTGCTTGGGAATAGTGGGGGTGAGTGTGCTTGGGTTTAGTGGAGGTGAGTGTGCTGCAGAATAGTGGATGTGAGTGTGCTTGGGAATAGTGGAGGGGAGTGAGCTTCACAATAGTTGGGGGCGAGTGTGCTTGGGAATAGTGGGGGTGAGTGTGCTTGGGAATAGTGGGGGTGAGTGTGCTTGGAATAGTGGAGGTGAGTGTGCTTGGAATAGTGGAGGTGAGTGTGCTTGGGAATAGTGGGGGTAAGTGTTCTTGGGAATAGTGGGGGTGAGTGTGCTTGGAATAGTGGAGGTACGTGTGCTTGGGAATAGTGGGGGTGAGTGTGCTTGGAATAGTGGAGGTGAGTGTGCTTGGGAATAGTGGAGGTGAGTGTGCTTGGGAATAGTGGGGGTGAGTGTGCTTGGGAATAGTGGGGGTGAGTGTGCTTGGAATAGTGGAGGTGAGTGTGCTTGGGAATAGTGGGGGTAAGTGTTCTTGGGAATAGTGGGGGTGAGTGTGCTTGGAATAGTGGAGGTACGTGTGTTTGGGAATAGTGGGGGTGAGTGTGCTTAGGAATAGGGAGTGAGTGTGCTTGGAATAGTGGAGGTGAGTGTGCTTAGGAATAGGGAGTGAGTGTGCTTGGCAATAGTTGGGGCACAAAACACAGAGTTCAGGATACTTTGTGTTTGGAGAAAGCAGCAGAGATGAGTCTGATCCTCATAAATTATTGCCAGGCTGAAGATGTTCTGCCGCAGCGTCTCAGTGGGCGCATACTAAAACTTCAGGTACGGCTATGGGGTACAGGATACACCCCCAGATGCCAAGCACAGGTTCAGCGGATTATATACCCCAATCCTGGTGCAAAATCAGAGGTTCCAGGGTGCAGGAGAAAAGCGGGTATCATTGGTGCAGCTGCACAGGGGCCCAGGGGTTAGGGGCCACTACCACCTCCAAAGCCACCAGACGGTTTATAGTCTTAGAGGTAATTTGCTTGACTAGTGGGTACATGAGAAATTAGAGGGCTTTCAACATCCATCTAATATCCCTGAACATCTAGGGTTATTTATTGGATAAAAGTTCATATTTTGGGACATTTACATCATATAATGAAAAATTCCAACTGATTTGGAGATGGAAATGGGCCCCTTTTGATCTCTTGCGCCCCAGTGCGGCTTCATAGGTTGCACTAATCTGTGTGCCCCTGATTAGATCCAAATCTTCTGATCAATGACATAAATTCTGTCTTCCTGTTGCTGCCACTAGAGGGCGCTCACTGCAGACAAATGACACAGCTGCTGTAGAACTCAATGATAAACGTTTTGCAGGCAGCTCCCCCTAGTGGTGATAAGAAGAATTATCTTGGAAGATTTTTCATACATGGCTCAGAGGAGAGTTCCGAAAATATCTCAAATGATGGAAAATGCTTATTGCGTAGAAAGCTAAATCCAGAATAAATGAAGCCGGAACGTCGGTGACACGAGCCAAGAACCGAAACCTTTGTGTGATTGACCGAGGATGGATTCATTAACACTTCGCGTATCTCGCACAAGAGCTTAATAGTCTCCTGTACGTGAGAGTTATCTTTAGTGCGCGATCGGGAGAGCAGCAAATTGTAATTACTGCGTCTTCTGCTCTGAAGTCGCTCCGTGTCAATCTTAATTGAAGCGGCCATCACTGCGCGAAAATCATTTACCACGCGTCACATATTATTTCTATTCATGTCTCCGCACTAATGAATATAACACGTAACGCGAGCGGTAATGGACTTCACCTGGCGGCAAGTGCTCGTTCTGCAGAATCTGATTGGCTGAAGCGGTCAGCGACTGATTACAGATCCGGAATTGGAACGTTCATACGGATACAGTCCAAATGTGATAAGATAAGACGTCCGGGCTGTATATATATATACTGCAGCTGCAGAGTGATGGACTGACCCCCGCCATACTGATACTGGGGGGCAGGTGCCAGTAATACTAGAGAGGTGTCTGCCACCAGACACAGGCGACGACACTTTCTACATAGGAGTAGTATTATAGTAGTTATATTCTTGTACATAGGGGGCAGTATTATAGTAGTTATATTCTTATACATAGGAGCAGTATTATAGTAGTTATATTCTTGTACATAGGGACCAGTATTATAGTAGTTATATTCTTGTACATAGGGGCAGTATTATAGTAGTTATATTCTTGTATATAGGGGCAGTATTATAGTAGATATATTCTTGTACATAGGAGCAGTATTATAGTAGTTATATTCTTGTACATAGGGGCAGTATTATAGCAGTTATATTCTTGTACATAGGGGCAGTATTATAGTAGTTATATTCTTGTACATAGGGGCAGTATTATAGTAGTTATATTCTTGTACATAGGGGGCAGTATTATAGTAGTTATATTCTTATACATAGGAGCAGTATTATAGTAGTTATATTCTTATACATAGGAGCAGTATTATAGTAGTTATATTCCTGTACATAGGGGGCGGTATTATAGTAGTTATATTCTTATACATAGGAGCAGTATTATAGTAGTTATATTCTTGTACATAGGAGCAGTATTATAGTAGTTATATTCTTGTACATAGGGGCAGTATTATAGTAGATATATTCTTGTACATAAGGGCAGTATTATAGTAGCTATATTCTTGTACATAGGAGCAGTATTATAGTAGTTATATTCTTGTACATAGGGACTAGTATTATAGTAGTTATATTCTTGTACATAGGGGCAGTATTATAGTAGTTATAATCTTATACATAGGGACCAGTATTATAGTAGTTATATTCTTGTACATAGGGGCAGTATTATAGTAGTTATAATCTTATACATAGGGACCAGTATTATAGTAGATATATTCTTGTACATAAGAGCAGTATTATAGTAGTTATATTCTTGTACATAGGAGCAGTATTATAGTAGTTATATTCTTATACATAGGGGGCAGTATTATAGTAGTTGTATTCTTGTACATAGGGACCAGTATTATAGTAGTTATATTCTTGTACATAGGGGCAGTATTATAGTAGTTATATTCTTGTATATAGGAGCAGTATTATAGTAGTTATATTCTTGTACATAGGGGCAGTATTATAGTAGTTATATTCTTGTACATAGGGGCAGTATTATAGTAGTTATATTCTTGTATATAGGAGCAGTATTATAGTAGTTATATTCTTGTACAGACCTGGAAAGAGACAGATGGGGAAAGAGACAGGCAGACATTGAAGGAGGAGGCAGCCAGAGAGACAGACAAAAGATAGATGGGGAAAGACACAGACTTTGATAGAGACAGACAGGGAAAGAGACAGACAAAAAGACAGACAGAGACAGGCAGACAGGGAAAGAGACAGGCAGGAAAAGACAAAGAGACGAGGAGACAGACGGGGAAAGAGACAGACCTGGAAAGAGACAGACGAAGCACATTACTTGGCCATTTTAGTTAAATCTGTGTTGATGAAATATATGTTGTGAAATGTTTCTATTAGCTTAGTTTTTGCCTTTTAATAATTACATTTCTATCTATTTGTTTTGTGGTGTTTGTGCAGAATACATTTTTGTTAATACATTCTATTCTGTTAACAGCAGTTATTACCCGGGTGAAGCCGGGCAGTGCAGCTAGTTTATGATAAAAGAGGCGCTGCATGTTGCTGGAATTTGGGGAAGATAAGTTATGAGTCTCTCATATCCTGTGTATTACTGATTTGTACAATGTACACATTCCGCTGTCATCCAGTCATTGGTATATATCACCCGGTCGCACTATTTCCCCTCATTTCTGCAGTATTGTGAGTATCAGGACCCCCTTACGCTCTGAGGACACAGGGGGTGCTGTGTGCGGCCGCAGTGATAAGCTCTCTGCTGCACACATGGGCATCCCTGTAAGTGGCATCTGTAGAAGAGCATCTGAAGTCGCCTCACAGCATATTATCCGCTTTATGTTCTCATATCAAAAGTAATTTCACAGCTAAAGGGCTAACCTGACGCCTGGAATAGGCATGACTGGCATCTGAAATGCCCCATTTATCAGCGCGGCGGTGGCCACGTGGCTGCAGAGAGGAGACGTCTCACACATGGAGATGAGCAGACAAGGAGATTGCAGGATTTTATTTATTTGTTTTCATTTAAAATTTGCAAACTGCTTTAAGAAAGACCAAAAAAATCACCGTATAAAGGCGACTTCCGTCTTGTAGGAGAGAGATATCATTTCCTTTCATTTATTTCCATTTCTACAAGATAAGACCTCAAGGAAGAAACCAATCAAAGACATGAAATGTTGAGACGCGACGTTTAGAGAGAAACATTTCAGCGACAAACCCTTTAACTGGCAGAATTACGCATTTCGCTTTCGCTGCAGAAATCACTTCTGTGTAAAATCCGAGGATTTAGGATTTTCAACTGGAGCTAAATGTGATGAGTGCAGAATAGAGGAATTTCTGGGAGAAATATGAGGCTTACTGAATATTTAGCTCAGCTTTCATGTTACCGCAGTGGAAGAAATTACTGAGGCCATTGTCTCTTTCATGTAGCCATTGTCTCTTTCCTGTAGCCATTGTCTCTTTCCTGTAGCCATTGTCTCTTTCCTGTGGCCATTGTCTCTTTCCTGCAGTTGTCTTTTTCCTGCGGCCATTGTCTCTTAGGCTGGTTTCACACTACGTCTTTTTAACATCCGTTGAAAACGTTATTTTAGCGGAAGTACGGATCCAGTGCAAATGCGTTTTCATTTCAATGCATTTGCAATGGACTCGCGTTAACATCCGTTCACCTGCGTTTGCGTGCGTTATAGTGCGGATCCGGTGACTTGCAGTTTTTTAACATGTTTCAAAAACGCTACTGTCACAAACCACCGGGGGGGGTCACTCAGAAATCCCCCGCGCTGGCTACCAGTACGTCACAATCGGGGGGTAACAAGTGGGGGGGTCACCCCTCCTTTATACCTCCCGACCGACAGACAGAGCACGTGACGCGCTCTCTAGCGCCCCTCTTATAGTCAGGCCAATTATGGAATTGCCCGCCAATAAGCAAGGAGGCCGCTATACTACTTATGCCGATTATTGAAGGGTCCCCGGTGAGAGTAGGGTATATATTCCCCCGACCTCCGCGGGCGGAATATATAAAACCTCCCCGAATCTCACTGGCCTCCCCACAATAATCCTTGGCACAACTCGCTGCCACCAACCGCTTCACGGTAACTATTAGCCGAACACACAGACGTGGGATTCAAGATCGAGATAACAGAACAGCCCAAGATTAATTATATAATTTAATCGGCCTAAAGCCACACTAGAAACTACAATATATACAATAGGGAATCTACAGAATATACATATGTCAGAGTACAGTTACAGATAAAGCATGGTTTACAAACAGGTATGCAATTCAATCAGTTACCTTGTGCGTCTGGCCACAGGGGGGCGCTGTAGACCAGGTTTCCAGGAACTCCCACAGATGTTTCCTACACGTGACCCCCAGCGAAAGAACACTGGAAAATGGCCGAAGTAGGGTTATCAACCTGGGCAAATCCAGGTCCCCTCCTACCTTCGTGACCTCAGAGGGAGCACTGCTCCACCCCTGGCTGGAGTTATGGACAAAATCCACAACATGGAATATGGCCATAACTTGGCCTGGGAGCGTCGTAGGCGTACGCCAACGCTCTCATTGTGACAGTTATGAATTTAGCTACAGAATAAGAGGACTCATGACTTGTCTACTAGTTCCCCATTGGCTGATATCACGCCTGGGGTATTTCCCAAGCTCCCGCTCCCATAAAAAGGGTGTGCCAGCATCGTCCGCATGCGGAGACACCATTTTTATGGTTGCCATATTTATCGGAAATATGGCTTGCGAGATATGAACCATTTTTTACTGGAGTCGTTCTGTCTGGATACTTCCAAGCTTGCTAATTAGATAGCAGCTCCTACCACAGGGTCACGGCAGGGAGTCCTCCTGTGTCCATTGTTCCCACATCATCTCATCTCCATATCACAGGAGATGGCCATGGAGGTGTAACACCTTCACAGATGCTGGACATTGAGAACAAGAAGGGAGGGGGGCACTGCCAGGGAGTGATGAGCGATTATGACTGGAAGTCATAATTCATCTTCATATCCCGGGATTTGCCTCACACCTCCCCCCTTTTGAGGGCGCTAGGGGGCAGCACACTCCGGTGTTCCCCCGTGCGCCCGTCCGCGACCTCTCCTTGTCGGGACAGCCCGTCTGCGTTACCGTGGTCACGGCCCCTTTTGTGGCGAATGGTGAAGTTGTATTGCTGGAGCGCAAGGCTCCATCGCAACAATCGCCCATTCGTCCCAGAGACGGTGTGCAACCAGCTGAGGGGATTGTGGTCCGTCTCCACGATGAAGTGGCGCCCGTATAGATAGGGTTGCAGACGCTGCAGGGCCCACACTATGGCCAGGCACTCCTTCTCCATCGTGGAATAGGCCACTTCCCTTGGTAACAGCTTCCTGCTCAGGTACAAGACTGGGTGCTCTTGGCTCGCAGAGTCCACCTGGCTGAGCACCGCACCGAGGCCGAAGTCACTGGCGTCGGTCTGTACTACAAACGGCCGCGTGAAGTCGGCTGCCTGTAGCACGGGCGGGCTGGACAGGGCGTCCTTTAGGGCCTGGAAGGCTGTCTCGCAGTCCATTGTCCAATCGACTGCAGAGGGCAGCTTCTTCTTGGTGAGGTCCGTCAAGGGCTTTGCCAGGCTACTATAGCGTGGAACAAACCTCCTATAGTACCCGGCGGTCCCTAAGAAGGACATCACCTGCTTCTTGGTCCTGGGGGTGGGCCAGGATGCGATGGCCTCCACTTTCTCAGGCTCGGGCTTCAGTGTTCTCCCGCCTACCCGGTGACCGAGGTACTGGACCTCGCTCATGGCCAGCTGACACTTTCCCGGCTTGATGGTCAAACCTGCCCGGTGGATCCGCCTGAGCACCTGTGCTAGATGCTCTAGGTGGTCCTCCCAGGTGGGACTGAAGACGGCAATGTCATCCAGGTACGCGGCCGCGTACCCTTCAAGTCCCTTGAGCAGGGTGTTGACCATCCGCTGGAAAGTGGCAGGGGCATTCCTCATCCCGAATGGCATCACCGTGGACTCGTATAGTCCAAATGGGGTAATAAAGGCAGAGCGTTCCCTGGCCTTGCGAGTCAGGGGGATCTGCCAATATCCCCGGCTCAGGTCCATGATGGTCAGGTACTGAGCCCCGGCCAACTGATCGAGCAGGTCATCGATGCGTGGCATTGGGTACGCATCGGCGACCGTGGCAGCATTGAGCCCCCTGTAGTCCACGCAGAACCGAGTGGTTCGGTCCTTCTTAGGGACGAGGACTACAGGCGAGGCCCAAGCGCTGTTGGATGCCTGGATCACCCCCAGCTTCAGCATCTCGTCAATCTCCTGGCGCATGTGTTGCTGCACCTCCAGGGAGACCCGATATGCTGAACGCCGGATCGGGGGATGATCCCCAGTGTCCACGTGATGGACAGCCAAGTCAGTCCTTCCGGGCTGGTTGGTAAACAACCCCCGGAAGGGGAGGAGGGTGGCCCACAGCTGGGACCGTTGGTCCTCCAAGAGCTGGTGGCCAACCTCCACATCCTCAATGGATCCGCCTGCCCTAACCTGGGCTAGCATATCCAAGAGGGTTTCCGCTTCTCCCTCCTCGGGCAGGTTGCACACGGGGAGCGCACATGCCTCCCGCTCATGATGTGCCTTCATCATGTTCACATGGAAGGGCTTCCGCCTTCCACGGGCAGGGTCCAGGGTGACCAGGTACGTCACAGGGTTGAGCTGCTGGTACACGAGGTATGGGCCTTCCCAGGCTGCCTGAAGCTTGTCCTGTGGTACGGGGACCAGTACCCACACCTTTTGACCCACTTGGTAGGTCCTCTCACAAGCGTTCTGGTCGTACCAACGCTTCTGATCGGCCTGGGCTTGAGCCATATTGTCGTGTACCAGTTGCGTCAAGGCCTGCATTTTGTCCCGGAAGCGCATGACATACTCGATAACCGACACTCCAGGGGTGGCCAAATCCCCTTCCCAAGCCTCTTTCACCAGAGCCAGGGGGCCCCGCACACGTCGCCCGTACAGGAGCTCAAACGGTGAGAATCCTGTTGAGGCCTGTGGAACCTCCCGGTAAGCAAATAACAGGTGTGGGAGATACCGCTCCCAGTCACGCCCATGGGAGTCGACCAACATCTTAAGCATCTGCTTTAAGGTGCCATTGAACCGCTCGCACAGGCCATTAGTCTGTGGATGGTACGGGCTGGCCACCAGATGTCGCACCTGGACTTGCTTACAGAGGGCCTCCATCAGCTGGGACATGAATTGGGTCCCCCGGTCAGTGAGCATTTCCTGGGGAAAACCCACTCGGGAGAAAATCTCCAGCAATGCGGTGGCCACCTTGTCAGCCCGAATGGACGACAAGGCCACTGCTTCTGGGTACCGGGTGGCATAGTCCACTACCGTCAGTATGAAGCGTTTCCCGGAGCTGCTGGGGATGGCCAGCGGGCCGACCAGATCCACAGCCACCCTCCTGAAAGGCTCATCGATGATGGGCAGAGATACCAGTGGGGCTTTGGGGCGTGGCCCCGCCTTCCCCACTCTCTGACAGGTTTCACACGAACGGCAGTAGGCAGCCACATCGGCCCCCATTTTTGGCCAGTAGAAATGCTGGTTTAACCTGGCCTTGGTCTTAGCGATCCCTAGGTGTCCGGCCATCGGAATCTCATGTGCGATCTGCAACAACTCCGTCCGGAACGGATAGGGTACCACCAACTGTCGGTCCCTGGGCCACGCCTCCGGTGAACCCTGCTGGACCGTGGCCCGGTACAGCCGTCCTTGGTCCCAGACCACTCGCTCCGGGTCCGAGTCCGAGGGAGGCTGTGCCGCCTGCTCCTTTAGAGCTTTCAGGCTGTCGTCAGCTTCTAACGCTGCCTGAAACCCCTGACTAGATGTGGCCAGAATCGACGAGACTGTCACATCTTCGGTCAGTACCCCGGGACCTGTGTCCTGGCCTCCACCTGACTCGGCTGCCACTTGGTCAGAAGGGGAAGAGCGATCGGACCTCCGGGAGGCCCCTTGGCTTCCAGCACTCCCACTGCGGGTGACAGCGGCCACAGCCGCTGCGACCGTGGGTCGTGCCTGCTCCTCCTCCGTTCCTGACCAAGTCGCCGGTTCAGGCAGACCGACCTGGCTTCCTGACACCCCGGTTGTGGGGGAACCATGCACCGAGATCTTACCTGGGAGCACTTCCGCTCCTGGACCGGCCCCAATCTCACCTGCCTGTTCCCCTCCTGCAGCAACAGAACCCCGCTGTGAAATCTCTGGGGACCCCACATTTGCTGTGGTAGCCCCCACCCCACACACTGGTCCTCCCCCTGCAGCACCCTGCTCTCTGCTTATCCCTGCAGAGGGCAGCAGATCCCAGCTCACAGGCTGATTACTTGTAGAGGCATTGTCACACCTTTCTCTGACCCCCTCCCCTGTCACAGCTGCAGCTGTGTGTGTGTCTATGGTGTCTGTGCAAGCAGAAATATCAGAGTTCACTCCCCCCTCTCTCACATCATTCATAGATAACACATTAACATTGTCAGGAGTCATGTCCGTACTGGCTGAAGGTTCAGCCCTTGGTGGGGGCCCAAACTGGGAGGTTATCTGCCCCAAATCTGTCCCAAGTAGCACGTTTGCGGGGATCCGATCAGTTACCCCCACCTCCCTCACCCCTCGCCCTGCGCCCCAGTCCACATAAATGTCAGCAACAGGCAGCGCCGGGTCAATGCCTCCAATCCCGGAGACAGCGAGGGTTTTTCCAGGGATCAAGTCTTGGGGGGACACCATCTCAGGCCGCACCAGAGTCACCTCCGAGGCGCTGTCTCGCAGTCCTATGGTCACAGACCGGCCGACGGTGACAGGTTGGAAGCTGTCCAGGGACCTACCACCACCCCCACCCACACAATACACCTTGGGCGGCCCTTGGGACGGGGACGGAGCCGGGGCCTTGGGACGCTGAGGGCACATGGCCTTGAAGTGTCCAGGTAGGTTGCACTGGTGGCACCGTCTTGGTTCTGCCACGGGCCTGGAGAGGGGAGTTGAGGGGGACACCCCCTGCAGTCTAGGGGCAGGTGGGGCAGTCGCAGAGTTCATCTTACCCCCTCTCCAGGTGCTGCTGGTGGCTGCTCTCCTGGCCTCAGGAGCCCGATTGTTGGTGTAGTCATCGGCCAGGGCAGCTGTAGCCGTGGACCCCTTTGGCTTCTGGTCTCGGATGAACTGGCGGAGATCCTCAGGGCAGTTCCACAAGAGTTGCTCCGTGATGAACAAGTCCAGGATCTCCGGTCCGGTGGAAAGCTGCAGGCCTTGGGTCCAGTGGTCGGCAGCTCGGGCAAGTGCCCGCCTGTGGTCAGCCCAGGAGTCCTTTGGTCCCTTCTGTAGGCTCCGGAACTTCTTGCGGTAGGACTCTGGGGTGAGGTTGTACTGTTGGATCAGGGCCCGCTTGATGGTGTCGTAGCCCTGATCTGCCTCAGTAGGCAAGTCCCCAAGGATATCCAGGGCCTTACCCCTTAAACGGGGGGTCAGGTATTTGGCCCACTGGTCCTTGTCCAGATGGTGCTGCAAGCAAGTCCGTTCAAAAGCAGTCAGGAAAGAGTCCAAGTCTCCATCCTTCTCCAGCACTGGGAAGTCCTCAACACGGACCTTTGGAAGTTTGGTGTTTTGAAGGTCACATGTGGCTGATGAGGGCCGGAGCTGAGCTAGCTGCAGCTGGTAGTCACGCTCTGCCTGCCGCTGTCGCTCTTCACGCGCTGCTTGCCGCTCCGCAGCCTCACGCACTGCTTGCCGCTCCGCAGCCTCAGCATCACGCGCTGCCTGCCGCTCTGCCCTGTGCTCTGCCAGGAGTCCCTTGTAGCCCTCCTGGTCTCCAGCCTGGAGAAGGGCCATAGCCATTTGAAGAAGGCTATCCGAGCCTCCCAGGCTCGGTGGAATGGCACGTGGTGATCTGCGGCCCGCTGCGGAGCCTGGTGATTCACTGTCCATTGCAGAGCGGAGGGCTGGCATCTGGCTCGTTGAGGACCCTTGGGTGAGCTGCTCCTCATTTTGTCCAGCAGTCCCAGGTTGTGCGATGTCCTCTGCAGAGCGGTTTTCTGGCGTCGAGCTCCTGGAGGGCTCGTGGACAACCTCCTCATCGTCCACAGCACCGTCCTCCCTCTCTTCGGCTCCTGCCTTAGCATTGGCCAGTTGCATAGCTCTGCTCCTGGTGCCATCAGCCATTCTTGCAGACTTTTGGTCACTGACACAGAACTGACACCTGATGCCTCCACACACCTTACAGTATCTGCACTCTGACACTCTAGTGTTGAGCTGGTCTGAAGACCCCAGCAGCCACAGCTGCTGCAGGCAGTCTTTAGTGTCTGGGAGTATGGGTCTCACACTCACACACACTATTATCTCGATCCCACCGCTATGCCACCAATATGTCACAAACCACCGGGGGGGTCACTCAGAAATCCCCCGCGCTGGCTACCAGTACGTCACAATCGGGGGGTAACAAGTGGGGGGGTCACCCCTCCTTTATACCTCCCGACCGACAGACAGAGCACGTGACGCGCTCTCTAGCGCCCCTCTTATAGTCAGGCCAATTATGGAATTGCCCGCCAATAAGCAAGGAGGCCGCTATACTACTTATGCCGATTATTGAAGGGTCCCCGGTGAGAGTAGGGTATATATTCCCCCGACCTCCGCGGGCGGAATATATAAAACCTCCCCGAATCTCACTGGCCTCCCCACAATAATCCTTGGCACAACTCGCTGCCACCAACCGCTTCACGGTAACTATTAGCCGAACACACAGACGTGGGATTCAAGATCGAGATAACAGAACAGCCCAAGATTAATTATATAATTTAATCGGCCTAAAGCCACACTAGAAACTACAATATATACAATAGGGAATCTACAGAATATACATATGTCAGAGTACAGTTACAGATAAAGCATGGTTTACAAACAGGTATGCAATTCAATCAGTTACCTTGTGCGTCTGGCCACAGGGGGGCGCTGTAGACCAGGTTTCCAGGAACTCCCACAGATGTTTCCTACACGTGACCCCCAGCGAAAGAACACTGGAAAATGGCCGAAGTAGGGTTATCAACCTGGGCAAATCCAGGTCCCCTCCTACCTTCGTGACCTCAGAGGGAGCACTGCTCCACCCCTGGCTGGAGTTATGGACAAAATCCACAACATGGAATATGGCCATAACTTGGCCTGGGAGCGTCGTAGGCGGACGCCAACGCTCTCATTGTGACAGCTATGAATTTAGCTACAGAATGAGAGGACTCATGACTTGTCTACTAGTTCCCCATTGGCTGATATCACGCCTGGGGTATTTCCCAAGCTCCCGCTCCCATAAAAAGGGTGTGCCAGCATCGTCCGCATGCGGAGACACCATTTTTATGGTTGCCATATTTATCGGAAATATGGCTTGCGAGATATGAACCATTTTTTACTGGAGTCGTTCTGTCTGGATACTTCCAAGCTTGCTAATTAGATAGCAGCTCCTACCACAGGGTCACGGCAGGGAGTCCTCCTGTGTCCATTGTTCCCACATCATCTCATCTCCATATCACAGGAGATGGCCATGGAGGTGTAACACCTTCACAGATGCTGGACATTGAGAACAAGAAGGGAGGGGGCACTGCCAGGGAGTGATGAGCGATTATGACTGGAAGTCATAATTCATCTTCATATCCCGGGATTTGCCTCACAGCTACTTGTAGCGTTTTTGAGCTGCGTCAAAATACTGCAAGTCACCGGATCCGCACTATAACGCACGCGAACGCAGGTGAACGCTGGCGTGCTGATAGACAGGATCCTGCTTTTGTACTGAGCATGCCCAGAAAGTACTGAGCATGCCCAGAACCAGTCTCGCGTGATCTGTCTCTCCTCCTCCCTCCCTCACTCTCTCTATCTCTGTCTTTCCCCCTTCCTCCCTCCCTCCCTCTCTCCCCCACCTGAGAGCTGCGGACACTCGTAACCAAGGTAAATATCGCGTAACCACTTCTTAGTTACCCGATGTTTACGTTGGTAACGTGTGCAGGCAGCCCTGCTCCTAGCAGCTGCAGACACTCGTAACCAAGATAAATATCGGGTATCCAAGGCCGATGTTTACCTTGGTTACCAGCGTCTGCAGCTGTCAGAAGCCTCCTCCCAGTCTAGTTCCTCACTCCCGATCACATGACTCCAATGCCCGCCCCTAAACATCCAGTGCAGGATCCTGCAAAATAACAGATGCGTTTGCATACGTTATTTGCTGTAAAAGCAGGATCCGTATTTCCGCTAAAATAACGTTTTCAACGGATGTTAAAAAGACGTAGTGTGAAACCAGCCTTAGCTGCAGTCGTCTCTTTCTTGTAGCCATTGTCTCTTTCCTGCAGTCGTCTCTCTCCTGAGGCCATTGTCTCTTTCCTGCAGTCTTCTCTTTCCTGTGATCATTGTCTCTTTCCTGCAGTCGTCTCTTTCCTGTGAACATTGTCTCTTTCCTGCAGTCGTCTCTTTCCTGCGGCCATTGTCTCTTTCCTGCAGTCGTCTCTTTCCTGCAGTCGTCTCTTTCCTGCAGCCATTATTTCCTTCCTGCAATCATCTCTTTCCTGAGGCCATTGTCTCTTTCCTGCAGTTGTCTCTTTCCCGTGGCCATTGTCTCTTTACTGCAGTCATCTCTTTCCTGTGGCCATTGTCTCTTTCCTGCAGTCGTCTCTTTCCTGTGGCCATTGTCTCTTTCCTGCAGTCATCTCTTTCCTGAGGCCATTGTCTCTTTCCTGCAGTCTTCTCTTTCCTGAGGCTATTGTCTCTTTCCTGAGGCTATTGTCTCTTTCCTGAGGCTATTGTCTCTTTCCTGAGGCCATTGTCTCTTTCCTGCAGTTGTCTCTTTCCTGTTGCCATTGTCTCTTTTTTGCAGTCGTTGCTTTCCTGAGGCCATCGTCTCTTTCATGCAGTCGTCTCTTTCCTGTGATCATTATATATATTATATATAAATGAATAAAATTATTATTATTATAATTGTCATTGTCATTTTCATGCAGTCATCTCTTTCCAGTGGCAATTATCTCTTTCCTGCAGTCGTCTCTTTCTTGTGGCCATTGTGTCTTTCCTGCAGCCATTATTTCTTTCCTGCAAATATCTCTTTCCTGCGGTCATTGTCTCTTTCCTGAAGTCGTCTCTTTCTTGTGGCCATTGTGTCTTTCCTGCAGCCATTATTTCTTTCCTGCAATCATCTCTTTCCTGAGGCCATTGTCTCTTTCCTGCAGTTGTCTCTTTCCTCTGCCATTGTCTCTTTTCTGCAGTTGTCGGTTTCCTGAGGCCATTGTCTCTTTTCTGCAGTTGTCGGTTTCCTGAGGCCATTGTCTCTTTCGTGCAGTCGTCTCTTTCCTGAGGCCATTGTCTCTTTCCTGCAGTTGTCTCTTTCCTGTGGACATTGTCTATTTCCTGCAGTCATCTTTTATGCGGCAATTGTTACTTTCCTGCAGTCATTGTCTCTTTCCTGCAGTCGTCTCTTTCGTGTGGCCATTGTCTCTTTCCTGCAGTCGTCTCTTTTCTGAAGCCATTGTCTCTTTCCTGCAGTTATCTCTTTCCTGTGGCCATTGTCTCTTTCCTGTGGCCATTGTCTCTTTCCTGCGGAAGGCGGTAGTGACGTGTGATACATGGCACATGTGATAGTGGAGGCGATGTTCACACCGGACCAGTAACAGAAACACTCGGCTGTTCTTCTGGTCGGTGTCCGCACTTTACCCCTCCAGTAGTACGTAGATATGGATTCATGCTGACGGGATGATGGAGATTAGCAAATTAACATGATGAATTTTAGAAAATGTCAATTACAAAAAAAAAGCTTTTCCTTAATCCACGCTTTGTGATCTGCTTTGGGCAAATCCAGTAAAATGGCGGCTGACTGGTGACTTTTTATTTATGCGTAATCCTGTGTAAATGTAACCAGCTCCGGCTCCACTGGTGACACCGGATGATTAGGGAGCCCGAATCAGGAGTGTGGCCATAAGGGACAGAGGTGTCACCTGGTGCCTATGGGACAGGATCACGGGCCTGATTTCCACAATAGAGAATTCCAGAATTAAAAATGGTCATAGTAGGTGGGGGGCGCCGTCGTGAGCAGGAGCTGCAGGCTTATGCCCACCAGTCCCATAGGCATAACATATAAAGCAAACTGCAAAAGTGGAGGCTCTGGATCCAGATATACACCGCTCTGCGTATAACATCACATCCACATATACACATACATTATATGGAGAAAAGTATGTGCCCCCTCTATAGTCACCTCCAGGAGCTTTTCTGACCCCTGATTCTACATAGACATTAATATGGAGTCGGCCCCTCGGCAGATATAAGAGCCCCCGATCTCCTGGGAACTTTCTACAGGATTGTGGAGGCGTCTGGGGGAATTTTTTCTCCTTCCTCCAGGAAAACATTCAGGAGGTGACACTGACATTGGGGAGAGGCCGGGGTCACAATCTCTGTTTTTGTTCATCCCGGTGGTTTTGGATGGGGCTGAGGTCCGGGATCTGTGCGGCCGCTCCCGTTCTTGGACCAAATTTGCCCCTTCATGTCTGTATGGAGCTTGTGTATTGGGCACAGTCAGGGGGAACAGAGAAGGGTCTTCCCCGAACTGTCCCCACAAAGCTGGAAGCAACTGGAAAAACACAGGAGCAAACTCTGAACACTGCCTTACACCGATGGAAACTGTCGAGAAATTTCTGCAATTATTTCACAAAGTGGCGCGTTTAAATGAAGCTTCTTCCATCAGTACTCGGCCAAATGTCCTGACAACAAATTTTGGGACGTGCCACGCATCTTTCTCAGTATTTCCATCTTCACATGACCCCAATGCGCTTCAATGCGCTGAGTATTAGCACCAGTTATCGGATCAACGAAATTCTGCTCATGATTGACGGTTTGAGGCGCATAATTGAACATGGGCCAGTTATTTATATGTCGATAACCGGCCACTGATCAGAGATGATCCGAGAACCAGGCGCAATGTGACGCTGAATAATAGGTCTCATCGTTGCTTCGTTACAGCGAAGGACGTGAAACATGCGTAATTCTTGCTCGCCATTTGCATGCTTCCACACCATGCCGAAGATCCTTGGACCAACGATGCGGTTTCCAAAATTCTGGCGAGCTGGAGGGGCGCGATTTCCAAGTAGCAACCTTCCACGGTTATATTTGGATCAAACTGACTGCTCTTGGGTTAGTGGATACATACTGGAGCATGTCAGAGTAGTTAGTGGATACATACTGGATGTCAGAGTATCTTTTGTGGAGGTGGATACATGCCACAGTAATACTGCTAAGAGGCCGCGGCCGCCCCCTGATAACAGCCCAGAGCATCCTCCTCCTCCACCATCTGTACAGGGGGCACAATGCAGTCAGGGGGTAATGTCCTCCATTCACCAAACCCAGACTCCTCCATCAGATGCAGATAGAGAAGTGAAATCCGTTATTGCAAATAACACGTCTCCTCCAGAGTCCAGCAGTGGCGGCTTTACACTGCTTCATCCGATGCTCGGCATTGTGCTTGGTGATGTATGGCTCAGCATTGTGCTTGGTGATGTATGGCTCGGCATTGTGCTTGGTGATGTATGGATCGGCATTGTGCTTGGTGATGTATGGCTCGGCATTGTGCTTGGTGATGTACGGCTCGGCATTGTGCTTGGTGATGTACGGCTCGGCATTGTGCTTGGTGATGTACGGCTCAGCATTATGCTTGGTGATGTATGGCTCAGCATTGTGCTTGGTGATGTATGGCTCGGCATTGTGCTTGGTGATGTACAGCTCGGCATTGTGCTTGGTGATGTACGGCTCGGCATTGTGCTTGGTGATGTACGGCTCAGCATTATGCTTGGTGATGTATGGCTCAGCATTGTGCTTGGTGATGTATGGCTCGGCATTGTGCTTGGTGATGTACAGCTCGGCATTGTGCTTGGTGATGTACGGCTCGGCATTGTGCTTGGTGATGTACGGCTCGGCATTGTGCTTGGTGATGTACGGCTCGGCATTGTGCTTGGTGATGTATGGCTCAGCATTGTGCTTGGTGATGTACGGCTCGGCATTGTGCTTGGTGATGTACGGCTCGGCTTTGTGCTTGGTGATGTACGGCTCGGCATTGTGCTTGGTGATGTACGGCTCAGCATTGTGCTTGGTGATGTATGGCTCGGCATTGTGCTTGGTGATGTACGGCTCGGCATTGTGCCTGGTGGTGTACGGCTCGGCATTGTGCTTGGTGATGTACGGCTCGGCATTGTGCTTGGTGATGTACGGCTCGGCATTGTGCTTGGTGATGTACGGCTCGGCATTGTGCTTGGTGATGTACGGCTCGGCATTGTGCTTGATGATGTACGGCTCAGCATTGTGCTTGGTGATGTATGGCTCAGCATTGTGCTTGGTGATGTACGGCTTGGCATTGTGCTTGGTGATGTACGGCTCGGCATTGTACTTGGTGATGTACGGCTTGGCATTGTGCTTGGTGATGTACGGCTCAGCATTGTGCTTGGTGGTGTATGGCTCAGCATTGTGCTTGGTGATGTATGGCTCGGCATTGTGCTTGGTCATGTACGGCTCGGCATTGTGCTTGGTGATGTACGGCTCGGCATTGTGTTTGGTGATGTATGGCTCGGCATTGTGCTTGGTGATGTACGGCTCAGCATTGTGCTTGGTGATGTATGGCTCGGCATTGTGCTTGGTGATGTACGGCTCGGCATTGTGCTTGGTCATGTATGGCTCAGCATTGTGCTTGGTGATGTATGGCTCAGCATTGTGCTTGGTGATGTACGGCTCGGCATTGTGCCTGGTGGTGTACGGCTCAGCATTGTGCTTGGTGATGTACGGCTTGGCATTGTGCTTGGTGATGTATGGCTCGGCATTGTGCTTGGTGATGTACAGCTCGGCATTGTGCTTGGTGATGTACGGCTTGGCATTGTGCTTGGTGATGTACGGCTCGGCATTGTGCTTGGTGATGTACGGCTCGGCATTGTGCTTGGTGATGTACGGCTTGGCATTGTGCTTGGTGATGTATGGCTCAGCATTGTGCTTGGTGATGTACGGCTCAGCATTGTGCTTGGTGATGTACGGCTCAGCATTGTGCTTGGTGATGTACGGCTTGGCATTGTGCTTGGTGATGTATGGCTCGGCATTGTGCTTGGTGATGTATGGCTCAGCATTGTGCTTGGTGATGTACGGCTCAGCATTGTGCTTGGTGATGTACGGCTCAGCATTGTGCTTGGTGATGTACGGCTTGGCATTGTGCTTGGTGATGTATGGCTCGGCATTGTGCTTGGTGATGTACGGCTCGGCATTGTGCTTGGTGATGTACGGCTTGGCATTGTGCTTGGTGATGTACGGCTCAGCATTGTGCTTGGTGGTGTATGGCTCGGCATTGTGCTTGGTGATGTACAGCTCGGCATTGTGCTTGGTGATGTACGGCTTGGCATTGTGCTTGGTGATGTACGGCTCGGCATTGTGCTTGGTGATGTACGGCTCGGCATTGTGCTTGGTGATGTACGGCTTGGCATTGTGCTTGGTGATGTATGGCTCAGCATTGTGCTTGGTGATGTACGGCTCAGCATTGTGCTTGGTGATGTACGGCTCAGCATTGTGCTTGGTGGTGTACGGCTCGGCATTGTGCTTGGTGGTGTACGGCTCGGCATTGTGCTTGGTGATGTACGGCTCGGCATTGCGCTTGGTGATGTACGGCTCGGCATTGTGCTTGGTGATGTATGGCTCAGCATTGTGCTTGGTGATGTACGGCTCAGCATTGTGCTTGGTGATGTATGGCTCGGCATTGTGCTTGGTGATGTACGGCTCGGCATTGTGCTTGGTGATGTACGGCTCGGCATTGTGCTTGGTGATGTACGGCTCGGCATTGTGCTTGGTGATGTACGGCTCGGCATTGTGCTTGGTGATGTATGGCTCGGCATTGTGCTTGGTGATGTACGGCTCGGCATTGTGCTTGGTGATGTAAGGCTCGGCATTGTGCTTGGTGATGTACGGCTCGGCATTGTGCTTGGTGATGTACGGCTCGGCATTGTGCTTGGTGATGTATGGCTCAGCATTGTGCTTGGTGATGTACGGCTCGGCATTGTGCTTGGTGATGTACGGCTCGGCTTTGTGCTTGGTGATGTACGGCTCGGCATTGTGCTTGGTGATGTACGGCTCAGCATTGTGCTTGGTGATGTATGGCTCGGCATTGTGCTTGGTGATGTACGGCTCGGCATTGTGCCTGGTGGTGTACGGCTCGGCATTGTGCTTGGTGATGTACGGCTCGGCATTGTGCTTGGTGATGTACGGCTCGGCATTGTGCTTGGTGATGTACGGCTCGGCATTGTGCTTGATGATGTACGGCTCAGCATTGTGCTTGGTGATGTATGGCTCAGCATTGTGCTTGGTGATGTACGGCTTGGCATTGTGCTTGGTGATGTATGGCTCAGCATTGTGCTTGGTGATGTACGGCTCGGCATTGTACTTGGTGATGTACGGCTTGGCATTGTGCTTGGTGATGTACGGCTCGGCATTGTGCTTGGTGGTGTATGGCTCAGCATTGTGCTTGGTGATGTATGGCTCGGCATTGTGCTTGGTCATGTACGGCTCGGCATTGTGCTTGGTGATGTACGGCTCGGCATTGTGTTTGGTGATGTATGGCTCGGCATTGTGCTTGGTGATGTACGGCTCAGCATTGTGCTTGGTGATGTATGGCTCGGCATTGTGCTTGGTGATGTACGGCTCGGCATTGTGCTTGGTCATGTATGGCTCAGCATTGTGCTTGGTGATGTATGGCTCAGCATTGTGCTTGGTGATGTATGGCTCAGCATTGTGCTTGGTGATGTACGGCTCGGCATTGTGCCTGGTGGTGTACGGCTCAGCATTGTGCTTGGTGATGTACGGCTTGGCATTGTGCTTGGTGATGTATGGCTCAGCATTGTGCTTGGTGATGTACAGCTCGGCATTGTGCTTGGTGATGTACGGCTTGGCATTGTGCTTGGTGATGTACGGCTCGGCATTGTGCTTGGTGATGTACGGCTCGGCATTGTGCTTGGTGATGTACGGCTTGGCATTGTGCTTGGTGATGTATGGCTCGGCATTGTGCTTGGTGATGTACGGCTCAGCATTGTGCTTGGTGATGTACGGCTCAGCATTGTGCTTGGTGATGTACGGCTTGGCATTGTGCTTGGTGATGTATGGCTCGGCATTGTGCTTGGTGATGTACGGCTCGGCATTGTGCTTGGTGATGTACGGCTTGGCATTGTGCTTGGTGATGTACGGCTCAGCATTGTGCTTGGTGGTGTATGGCTCGGCATTGTGCTTGGTGATGTACGGCTCGGCATTGTGCTTGGTGATGTACGGCTTGGCATTGTGCTTGGTGATGTACGGCTCGGCATTGTGCTTGGTGATGTACGGCTCGGCATTGTGCTTGGTGATGTACGGCTCGGCATTGTGCTTGGTGATGTACGGCTTGGCATTGTGCTTGGTGATGTATGGCTCAGCATTGTGCTTGGTGATGTACGGCTCAGCATTGTGCTTGGTGATGTACGGCTCGGCATTGTGCTTGGTGGTGTACGGCTCGGCATTGTGCTTGGTGATGTACGGCTCAGCATTGTGCTTGGTGATGTACGGCTCAGCATTGTGCTTGGTGATGTACGGCTCAGCATTGTGCTTGGTGATGTATGGCTCAGCATTGTGCTTGGTGATGTACGGCTCAGCATTGTGCTTGGTGATGTATGGCTCGGCATTGTGCTTGGTGATGTATGGCTCGGCATTGTGCTTGGTGATGTACGGCTCGGCATTGTGCCTGGTGGTGTACGGCTCAGCATTGTGCTTGGTGATGTACGGCTCGGCATTGTGCTTGGTGATGTACGGCTTGGCATTGTGCTTGGTGATGTACGGCTCAGCATTGTGCTTGGTGATGTATGGCTCGGCATTGTGCTTGGTGATGTATGGCTCGGCATTGTGCTTGGTGATGTACGGCTTGGCATTGTGCTTGGTGATGTATGGCTCAGCATTGTGCTTGGTGATGTACGGCTCAGCATTGTGCTTGGTGATGTACGGCTCAGCATTGTGCTTGGTGATGTACGGCTTGGCATTGTGCTTGGTGATGTATGGCTCGGCATTGTGCTTGGTGATGTACGGCTCGGCATTGTGCTTGGTGATGTACGGCTCAGCATTGTGCTTGGTGGTGTACGGCTCGGCATTGTGCTTGGTGGTGTACGGCTCGGCATTGTACTTGGTGATGTACGGCTCGGCATTGTGCTTGGTGATGTACGGCTCGGCATTGCGCTTGGTGATGTACGGCTCAGCATTGTGCTTGGTGATGTATGGCTCAGCATTGTGCTTGGTGATGTACGGCTCGGCATTGTGCTTGGTGATGTACGGCTCGGCATTGTGCTTGGTGATGTAAGGCTCGGCATTGTGCTTGGTGATGTACGGCTCGGCATTGTGCTTGGTGATGTATGGCTCAGCATTGTGCTTGGTTATGTATGGCTCGGCATTGTGCTTGGTGATGTACGGCTCGGCATTGTGCTTGGTGATGTACGGCTCGGCATTGTGCTTGGTGATGTACGGCTCGGCATTGTGCTTGGTGATGTATGGCTCGGCATTGTGCTTGGTTATGTATGGCTCAGCATTGTGCTTGGTGATGTATGGCTCAGCATTGTGCTTGGTGATGTATGGCTCAGCATTGTGCTTGGTGATGTATGGCTCAGCATTGTGCTTGGTGATGTATGGCTCAGCATTGTGCTTGGTGATGTATGGCTCAGCATTGTGCTTGGTGATGTATGGCTCAGCATTGTGCTTGGTGATGTATGGCTCAGTATTGTGCTTGGTGATGTATGGCTCAGTATTGTGCTTGGTGATGTATGGCTCAGCATTGTGCTTGGTGATGTACGGCTCAGCATTGTGCTTGGTGATGTACGGCTCAGCATTGTGCTTGGTGATGTATGGCTCAGCATTGTGCTTGGTTATGTATGGCTCAGCATTGTGCTGGGTGATGTACGGCTCAGCATTGTGCTGGGTGATGTACGGCTCGGCATTGTGCTTGGTGATGTATGGCTCGGCATTGTGCTTGGTGATGTATGGCTCAGCATTGTGCTTGGTGATGTACGGCTGCTACATACAGAACATGTTTCCTCCAGAGTCCAGTGGTGGTGGCTTTATTTCACTCTATCCAATGCTCGGCCTTTTGCTTGGTGATATACGGCTGCATGAGCCGGATGTTATATAACAGGGTCAGTGGGGTCAGGTATTGTACATCAGGGGTAATGAGACTGGAAGCTATGTATGCTATGACATCTCGGCTGTGTACGTTTGACAACTCTGATCTTACGTGCCTATGACAACTCTGATCTTACGTGCCTATGACAACTCTGATCTTACGTGCCTATGACAGCTCTGATCTTACGTGCCTGTATGGCCCATGGTCTCCTAGTCTTTAAATCTCCGCTGCTGTCGCTCGCTCTGCAATCCTAACATCGATCCTTCTTCCCGCCCAACTAATGATACAGATACATGGCTGAAAGACGCAGAAATGGTCACAATGTAGCTGAAGCCGTCGTCCCCTTTTGCGCCTCTACCAGCACCGATCCCCGTCCGCGCTGACAGATGTGGCTGGTGAAGTCTCCTCAGCTCTGCGCAGAGCCGCTCTGTGCAGTCACCACCGAGCAGGACGAGGACTCTTGATTACACGAGCAGCTGTACAGGCAAATACTGAAGACGTTATTCCTACCTCTGTGAATATCAAACCCGCCTGATGGGAAATCGTCCTCGGGGGAAAAAAAAGAGAGAGAAGCGATTCAGCCCTAAGAAAGTGATGGAAAACTTAAAGGTGGCCGTCCCCTGGATCACCCCTTCTGCCCGCGCCTCCGCCTGCACACGCTGCGTCCATGGGGCATTTTTTTGCCGCAATCTCGGTAAAACTACAAAGATTTTGCAGCAATTTTTTAAATCATGATAAACATATATCATTATATAGCATAATAACTCCGGCCTTCCTGATGATGGTTTCCCTACAATACACATGGTTAATAAGCTGCAAAATATGATGGCGCATTTTCCTTGCAGGCTGTGGCGGTATTATATCACTTGTGCCCCATATACGATCCTTTTCTGAAGGTTCAGTCAGGACAAGAAACAGACAAACACGTCCGAGTCCCCGAAGACAACAAATAATGTGAAATCAGGTTATGTCTGATACACAAGGACTGCGAGGAGCGCCGGGAACAGGCACAAAGGGCAGCGAGCTGCTGAGATGCTGCATCCAAGCCCATCCTGCGTGATACCCAGCAACTCATTGTATATTCAGAGACTTGTGCACGTTCCTGTGTGGCTGAGCATGTATCTAATCCTCTCATTTGTGATACCTGCCATGTAGCTAAGCTCATCACGTGATACTGTTCAGCTGAGTAGGTCTCTAAGCCTATTACATGCTAAGCAACAATGTTATACTTTGCCATACTGAGTATGTATCTAAGCTTTATGTACCTAAATCTATCATTGTGTGAACTGTGCCATGCTGAGAATGTGAGGATCTGAATTAAAAAATCATTGCTCTACATAAAGATGGCCGAGACTATAAGAAGATTGTCACCACCCTGAACATGAGCTGCAGCCCAGTGGCCAAGACCATACAGCAGTATAACCAGACAGGATCCACTCAGAACAGACCTCACCATGGCAGACCACAAGTTGAGTGCCTGTGCTCAGCGTCATATCCAGATGTCATCTTTTCAGAGTAGACGTATGAAAGCTGCCAGCATTGCTGCAGAGGTTACAGGGGTGATGGGGTCTGCCTGTCAGTGCCCATACCTTACGCTGTAGAGGTTACAGTGGTGGTGGGGGCCGCCTGTCAGTGTTCAGATCTTACACTGTAGAGGTTACATGGGTGGGGTGTCCGTCTGTCAGTGCGCAGACTTTACACTGTAGAGGTTACATGGGTGGGGGGTCCGTCTGTCAGTGCGCAGACTTTACATTGTAGAGGTTACATGGGTGGGGGGTCCGTCTGTCAGTGCTCAGACTTTACACTGCAGGGGTGGGGTGTGTGCCTGTCAGTGCTCGGACCTTACTCTGCAGAGGTTACAGGGGTGGGGGGTCCGTCTGTCAGTGCTCATACTTTACACTGCAGGGGTAGGGGGTCCACTTGTCAGTGCCCAGACCTTACACTGCAGAGGTTACAGGTGTGGGGGTCCGCTAGTCAGTGCTCAGCCCATACGCCATATACTGCATCACATTGCTCTGTATGGCTGTCGTCCATGAAGGAAGCCTCTTCTAAAGATGATGCACAAGAAATAGTTTGCTGAAGACCAGCAGACTGAGGACACGAATTACTGGAACTGTCCTGTGATCTGATGAGACCAAGATAAACTTATTTGGTTCAGATGGTGACAAGAGTGTGTGGTAGCAATCAGGTGAAGAACACAAAGACAAGTGTGTCTTGCCTACAGTCAGGCATGGTGGTGGAGGGTCATGGTTTGGCGCTACATGAGTGCTGCAAGCTGTGGCAGGCTACAGTTCATGGAGGAAACAATGAATGCCAACATGTGCTGTGGCATACTGAAGCAGAGCAGGATCCCCTCCCTTCGTAAACTGGGCCCATCCAATCCATACAGGCAACAAAATCAATTCATAGATGTCCGTAATGTGTAATAATGAGAAATGACACCGGAAAAAAGCATGGAATGCAGGAAGAAAGAACCAAAATCCCTTGAAAACCATGACATCATCTGAAATCTATAGGTAATTAGAAAGCAATCCTGACGCTTAGTGACAAATAATATCAGCAAGTTCTACTCATGGCTTATAAAAAGGTGTCTCATTACCAAATTGCCACACAAGCAACATCTCATGATGGCTAAAACCAGTGAGCTGTCTCAAGACCTTTGCAACCTTATAGTTGCAAAACATACTGATGTCATTGGTTACAGAACAATTTCTAAACTAATGAAGGTTCCAGTGAGAACTGTTGTTAGCAAAATCCGGAAATGTAAAGAACAAGATTTCACCATAAACCAACCACTATCAGGTGCTCCCCGCAAGATTTCAGACAGAGGACAGAAAAGAATTATCAGAAGAGTTGTCCACAGCCAAGAACCACCTGCAGAGAACTACAGAAAGACCTGGACTCAGCAGATACAAAGAAAGCAATAAGTAATGCACACCCCCTCCATGGCCTGTATGCACGCCCCTGTATGCACGCTCCTGTATGCACGCTCCTGTATGCACGCCCATGTATGCACACCCCTGTATGCACGCCCCTGTATGCACGTCCCTGTATGCACGCTCACCACGCAGCACTCCATTGCTGAACAGATAGCAGGTTCAAGAGCGTTTACAGTTTGCTCAACAATATTTAGACAATCCTATGAAAACCATGCTTTTATCAATATTCAATAAAAATGTCATATTTTTATATGTGTGGTCATCTTCTTGGTAGGATTTACTATCAGAATATAGTCTGGTCAGATGAGACCAAAACTGAACCCTTTGAAGGCCATAATACACACATTTGGAGGTCAAAAGGCAAATCAACCAAAAAACACCATACAGCAGTGAAGTGTGGACGTGGAAACATCATGGTGTGGGGCTGTTTTTCAGCACACGGTGCTGGCATATGATTGTAGGAAGGATGAGTGGACAAATGTTCCTGATAAGAATCTGCTGCCATCTACTAGGATGATGATGATCACCGCAGCTGAATCCAATAGAAAATGTATGGAAGGAACTAACACTCAGAGTTCAAAGGCCTGCAGGATGTGAGAAGTGTGTGTGGAAGGATGGGTCAAAATCCACCTGAGCAATGCAGGTGACCAGTGTCTCCATACAGGATGTGAGGAGTGTGTGCGGGAGAATGGGCCAAAATCCACCTGAGCAATGCAGGCGAGTAGTGTCTCCATACAGGATATGAGGAGTGTGTGCGGAAGAATGGACCAAATCCACCTGAGCAATGCAGGTGACTAGTGTCTCCATACAGGATGTGAGGAGTGTGTGCGGAAGAATGGGCCAAAATCCACCCGAGCAATGCAGGCGACTAGTGTCTCCATACAGGATGTGAGGAGTGTGTGTGGGAGAATGGGCCAAAATCCACCTAAGCAATGCAGGTGACTAGTGTCTCCATACAGGATGTGAGGAGTGTGTGCGGAAGAATGGGCCAAAATCCACCCGAGCAATGCAGGCGACTAGTGTCTCCATACAGGATGTGAGGAGTGTGTGTGGGAGAATGGGCCAAAATCCACCTGATCAATGCAGGAGACTAGTGTCTCCATAAAGGATGTGAGGAGTGTGTGTGGAAGAATGGGCCAAAATCCACCTGAGCAATGCAGGTGACGAGTGTCTCCATACAGGATGTGAGGAGTGTGTGCGGAAGAATGGGCCAAAATCCACCCGAGCAATGCAGGCGACTAGTGTCTCCATACAGGATGTGAGGAGTGTGTGTGGGAGAATGGGCCAAAATCCACCTGATCAATGCAGGAGACTAGTGTCTCCATAAAGGATGTGAGGAGTGTGTGTGGAAGAATGGGCCAAAATCCACCTGAGCAATGCAGGCAAGTAGTGTCTCCATACAGGATGTGAGGAGTGTGTGCGGAAGAATGGGCCAAAATCCACCTGAGCAATGCAGGCGACTAGTGTCTCCATACAGGATGTGAGGAGTGTGTGCGGGAGAATGGGCCAAAAT
The DNA here is from genome assembly GCF_048569485.1 of Anomaloglossus baeobatrachus. Taxonomy (NCBI): domain Eukaryota; kingdom Metazoa; phylum Chordata; class Amphibia; order Anura; family Aromobatidae; genus Anomaloglossus; species Anomaloglossus baeobatrachus. Next base: position 182,147,033 of record NC_134363.1, on the reverse strand, counting down.
CCACCTGAGCAATGCAGGCGAGTAGTGTCTCCATACAGGATATGAGGAGTGTGTGTGGGAGAATGGGCCAAATCCACCTGAGCAATGCAGGTGACTAGTGTCTCCATACAGGATGTGAGGAGTGTGTGCGGAAGAATGGGCCAAAATCCACCTGAGCAATGCAGGCGACTAGTGTCTCCATACAGGATGTGAGGAGTGTGTGTGGGAGAATGGGCCAAAATCCACCTGATCAATGCAGGAGACTAGTGTCTCCATACAGGATGTGAGGAGTGTGTGTGGAAGAATGGGACAAAATCCACCTGAGCAATGCAGGCGAGTAGTGTCTCCATACAGGATATGAGGAGTGTGTGTGGGAGAATGGGCCAAATCCACCTGAGCAATGCAGGAGACTAGTGTCTCCATACAGGATGTGAGGAGTGTGTGCGGAAGAATGGGCCAAAATCCACCTGAGCAATGCAGGTGACTAGTGTCTCCATACAGGATATGAGGAGTGTGTGTGGGAGAATGGGCCAAATCCACCTGAGCAATGCAGGTGACTAGTGTCTCCATACAGGATGTGAGGAGTGTGTGCGGAAGAATGGGCTAAAATCCACCTGAGCAATGCAGGCGACTAGTGTCTCCATACAGGATGTGAGGAGTGTGTGTGGGAGAATGGGCCAAAATCCACCTGAGCAATGCAGGTGACTAGTGTCTCCATACAGGATATGAGGAGTGTGTGTGGGAGAATGGGCCAAAATCCACCTGAGCAATGCAGGCAACTTGTGTCTCCATACAGGATGTGAGTGTGTGTGGAAGAATGACCCAAAATCCTACCTGAGCAATGCAGGTGACTAGTGTCTCCATACAGGATGTAAGGAGTGTGTGCGGAAGAATGACCCAAAATCCACCTGAGCAATGCAGGTGACTAGTGTCTCCATACAGGATGTGAGGAGTGTGTGTGGAAGAATGGACCAAAATCCACCTGAGCAATGCAGGCGACTAGTACCTCCATACATGATGTGAGGAGTGTGTGTGGAAGAATGGGCCAAAATCCCCCCTGAGCAATGCAGGTGACGAGTGTCTCCATACAGGATGTGAGGAGTGTGTGTGGGAGAATGGGCCAAAATCCACCTGATCAATGCAGGAGACTAGTGTCTCCATAAAGGATGTGAGGAGTGTGTGTGGAAGAATGGGCCAAAATCCACCTGAGCAATGCAGGCGAGTAGTGTCTCCATACAGGATGTGAGGAGTGTGTGCGGAAGAATGGGCCAAAATCCACCTGAGCAATGCAGGCGACTAGTGTCTCCATACAGGATGTGAGGAGTGTGTGCGGGAGAATGGGCCAAAATCCACCTGAGCAATGCAGGCGAGTAGTGTCTCCATACAGGATATGAGGAGTGTGTGTGGGAGAATGGGCCAAATCCACCTGAGCAATGCAGGTGACTAGTGTCTCCATACAGGATGTGAGGAGTGTGTGCGGAAGAATGGGCCAAAATCCACCTGAGCAATGCAGGCGACTAGTGTCTCCATACAGGATGTGAGGAGTGTGTGTGGGAGAATGGGCCAAAATCCACCTGATCAATGCAGGAGACTAGTGTCTCCATACAGGATGTGAGGAGTGTGTGTGGAAGAATGGGCCAAAATCCACCTGAGCAATGCAGGCGAGTAGTGTCTCCATACAGGATATGAGGAGTGTGTGTGGGAGAATGGGCCAAATCCACCTGAGCAATGCAGGAGACTAGTGTCTCCATACAGGATGTGAGGAGTGTGTGCGGAAGAATGGGCCAAAATCCACCTGAGCAATGCAGGTGACTAGTGTCTCCATACAGGATATGAGGAGTGTGTGTGGGAGAATGGGCCAAATCCACCTGAGCAATGCAGGTGACTAGTGTCTCCATACAGGATGTGAGGAGTGTGTGCGGAAGAATGGGCTAAAATCCACCTGAGCAATGCAGGCGACTAGTGTCTCCATACAGGATGTGAGGAGTGTGTGTGGGAGAATGGGCCAAAATCCACCTGAGCAATGCAGGTGACTAGTGTCTCCATACAGGATATGAGGAGTGTGTGTGGGAGAATGGGCCAAAATCCACCTGAGCAATGCAGGCAACTTGTGTCTCCATACAGGATGTGAGTGTGTGTGGAAGAATGACCCAAAATCCTACCTGAGCAATGCAGGTGACTAGTGTCTCCATACAGGATGTAAGGAGTGTGTGCGGAAGAATGACCCAAAATCCACCTGAGCAATGCAGGTGACTAGTGTCTCCATACAGGATGTGAGGAGTGTGTGTGGAAGAATGGACCAAAATCCACCTGAGCAATGCAGGCGACTAGTATCTCCATACATGATGTGAGGAGTGTGTGTGGAAGAATGGGCCAAAATCCCCCCTGAGCAATGCAGGTGACGAGTGTCTCCATACATGATGTGAGGAGTCTGTGCGGAAGAATGGGCCAAAATTCACCTGAGCAATGCAGGTAACTAGTGTCTCCATACAGGATCTGAGGAGTGTGTGCGGAAGAATGGGCCAAAATCCACCTGAGCAATGCAGGCGACTAGTGTCTCTATACAGGATGTGAGGAGTGTGTGTGGAAGAATGGGCCAAAATCCACCTGAGCAATGCAGGCGACTAGTGTCTCCATACAGGATATGAGGAGTGTGTGTGGGAGAATGGGCCAAATCCACCTGAGCAATGCAGGAGACTAGTGTCTCCATACAGGATATGAGGAGTGTGTGTGGGAGAATGGGCCAAAATCCACCTGAGCAATGCAGGCGACTAGTGTCTCCATACAGGATGTGAGGAGTGTGTGCGGAAGAATGGACCAAAATCCACCTGAGTAATGCAGGTGACTAGTGTCTCCATACAGGATGTGAAAAGTGTGTGCGGAAGAATGACCCAAAATCCTACCTGAGCAATGCAGGTGACTAGTGTCTCCATACAGGATGTGAGGAGTGTGTGTGGAAGAATGACCCAAAATCCTACCTGAGCAATGCAGGTGACTAGTGTCTCCATACAGGATGTGAGAAGTGTGTGTGGGAGAATGGGCCAAATCCACCTGAGCAATGCAGGTGACTAGTGTCTCCATACAGGATGTGAGGAGTGTGTGCGGAAGAATGGACCAAAATCCACCTGAGCAATGCAGGTGACTAGTGTCTCCATACAGGATGTGAGGAGTGTGTGTGGAAGAATGACCCAAAATCCTACCTGAGCAATGCAGGTGACTAGTGTCTCCATACAGGATGTGAGGAGTGTGTGTGGAAGAATGGTCCAAAATCCACCTGAGCAATGCAGGCGACTAGTGTCTCCATACAGGATGTGAGGAGTGTGTGCGGAAGAATGGACCAAAATCCACCTGAGCAATGCAGGTGACTAGTGTCTCCATACAGGATTTGAGGAGTGTGTGTGGAAGAATGACCCAAAATCCTACCTGAGCAATGCAGGTGACTAGTGTCTCCATACAGGATGTGAGGAGTGTGTGTGGAAGAATGGGCCAAAATCCACCTGAGCAATGCAGGCAACTTGTGTCTCCATAAAGGATGTGAGAAGTGTGTGTGGGAGAATGGGCCAAATCCACCTGAGCAATGCAGGTGACTAGTGTCTCCATACAGGATGTGAGGAGTGTGTGCGGAAGAATGGCCCAAAATCCACCTGAGCAATGCAGGTGACTAGTGTCTCCATACAGGATGTGAGGAGTGTGTGTGGAAGAATGACCCAAAATCCTACCTGAGCAATGCAGGTGACTAGTGTCTCCATACAGGATGTGAGGAGTGTGTGTGGAAGAATGGGCCAAAATCCACCTGAGCAATGCAGGCGACTAGTGTCTCCATACAGGATGTGAGGAGTGTGTGCGGAAGAATGGTCCAAAATCCACCTGAGCAATGCAGGAGACTAGTGTCTCCATACAGGATATGAGGAGTGTGTGTGGAAGAATGACCCAAAATCCACCTGAGCAATGCAGGTGACTAGTGTCTCCATACAGGATATGAGGAGTGTGTGTGGGAGAATGGGCCAAATCCACCTGAGCAATGCAGGAGACTAGTGTCTCCATACAGGATATGAGGAGTGTGTGTGGGAGAATGGGCCAAAATCCACCTGAGCAATGCAGGCAACTTGTGTCTCCATACAGGATGTGAGAAGTGTGTGTGGGAGAATGGGCCAAATCCACCTGAGCAATGCAGGTGACTAGTGTCTCCATATAGGATGTGAGGAGTGCGTGCGGAAGAATGGGCCAAAATCCACCTGAGCAATGCAGGTGACTAGTGTCTCCATACAGGATGTGAGGAGTGTGTGCGGAAGAATGGACCAAAATCCACCTGAGCAATGCAGGTGACTAGTGTCTCCATACAGGATGTGAGGAGTGTGTGTGGAAGAATGACCCAAAATCCTACCTGAGCAATGCAGGTGACTAGTGTCTCCATACAGGATGTGAGGAGTGTGTGTGGAAGAATGACCCAAAATCCTACCTGAGCAATGCAGGTGACTAGTGTCTCCATACAGGATGTGAGGAGTGTGTGTGGAAGAATGGGCCAAAATCCACCTGAGCAATGCAGGGGACTAGTGTCTCCATACAGGATGTGAGGAGTGTGTGCGGAAGAATGGTCCAAAATCCACCTGAGCAATGCAGGAGACTAGTGTCTCCATACAGGATATGAGGAGTGTGTGTGGGAGAATGGGCCAAAATCCACCTGAGCAATGCAGGCAACTTGTGTCTCCATAGAGGATGTGCGTGTGTGTGGAAGACCCAAAATCCTACCTGAGCAATGCAGGTGACTAGTGTCTCCATACAGGATGTGAGGAGTGTGTGTGCGGAAGAATGGGCCAGAATCCACCTGAGCAATGCAGGTGACTAGTGTCTCCATACAGGATGTGAGGAGTGTGTGCGGAAGAATGACCCAAAATCCTACCTGAGCAATACAGGCGACTAGTGTCTCCATACAGGATGTGAGGAGTCTGTGTGGAAGAATGGGCCGAAATCCACCTGAGCAATGCAGGTGACTAGTGTCTCCATACAGGATATGAGGAGTGTGTGTGGGAGAATGGACCAAAATCCACCTGAGCAATGCAGGCAACTTGTGTCTCCATACAGGATGTGAGTGTGTGTGGAAGAATGACCCAAAATCCTACCTGAGCAATGCAGGTGACTAGTGTCTCCATACAGGATGTGAGGAGTGTGTGCGGAAGAATGACCCAAAATCCACCTGAGCAATGCAGGTGACTAGTGTCTCCATACAGGATGTGAGGAGTGTGTGTGGAAGAATGGACCAAAATCCACCTGAGCAATGCAGGCGACTAGTATCTCCATACATGATGTGAGGAGTGTGTGTGGAAGAATGGGCCAAAATCCCCCCTGAGCAATGCAGGTGACGAGTGTCTCCATACATGATGTGAGGAGTCTGTGCGGAAGAATGGGCCAAAATTCACCTGAGCAATGCAGGTAACTAGTGTCTCCATACAGGATCTGAGGAGTGTGTGCGGAAGAATGGGCCAAAATCCACCTGAGCAATGCAGGCGACTAGTGTCTCTATACAGGATGTGAGGAGTGTGTGTGGAAGAATGGGCCAAAATCCACCTGAGCAATGCAGGCGACTAGTGTCTCCATACAGGATATGAGGAGTGTGTGTGGGAGAATGGGCCAAATCCACCTGAGCAATGCAGGAGACTAGTGTCTCCATACAGGATATGAGAAGTGTGTGTGGGAGAATGGGCCAAAATCCACCTGAGCAATGCAGGCGACTAGTGTCTCCATACAGGATGTGAGGAGTGTGTGCGGAAGAATGGACCAAAATCCACCTGAGCAATGCAGGTGACTAGTGTCTCCATACAGGATGTGAAAAGTGTGTGCGGAAGAATGACCCAAAATCCTACCTGAGCAATGCAGGTGACTAGTGTCTCCATACAGGATGTGAGGAGTGTGTGTGGAAGAATGACCCAAAATCCTACCTGAGCAATGCAGGTGACTAGTGTCTCCATACAGGATGTGAGAAGTGTGTGTGGGAGAATGGGCCAAATCCACCTGAGCAATGCAGGTGACTAGTGTCTCCATACAGGATGTGAGGAGTGTGTGCGGAAGAATGGACCAAAATCCACCTGAGCAATGCAGGTGACTAGTGTCTCCATACAGGATGTGAGGAGTGTGTGTGGAAGAATAACCCAAAATCCTACCTGAGCAATGCAGGTGACTAGTGTCTCCATACAGGATGTGAGGAGTGTGTGTGGAAGAATGGGCCAAAATCCACCTGAGCAATGCAGGCGACTAGTGTCTCCATACAGGATGTGAGGAGTGTGTGCGGAAGAATGGACCAAAATCCACCTGAGCAATGCAGGTGACTAGTGTCTCCATACAGGATTTGAGGAGTGTGTGTGGAAGAATGACCCAAAATCCTACCTGAGCAATGCAGGTGACTAGTGTCTCCATACAGGATGTGAGGAGTGTGTGTGGAAGAATGGGCCAAAATCCACCTGAGCAATGCAGGCAACTTGTGTCTCCATAAAGGATGTGAGAAGTGTGTGTGGGAGAATGGGCCAAATCCACCTGAGCAATGCAGGTGACTAGTGTCTCCATACAGGATGTGAGGAGTGTGTGCGGAAGAATGGACCAAAATCCACCTGAGCAATGCAGGTGACTAGTGTCTCCATACAGGATGTGAGGAGTGTGTGTGGAAGAATGACCCAAAATCCTACCTGAGCAATGCAGGTGACTAGTGTCTCCATACAGGATGTGAGGAGTGTGTGTGGAAGAATGGGCCAAAATCCACCTGAGCAATGCAGGCGACTAGTGTCTCCATACAGGATGTGAGGAGTGTGTGCGGAAGAATGGTCCAAAATCCACCTGAGCAATGCAGGAGACTAGTGTCTCCATACAGGATATGAGGAGTGTGTGTGGAAGAATGACCCAAAATCCACCTGAGCAATGCAGGTGACTAGTGTCTCCATACAGGATATGAGGAGTGTGTGTGGGAGAATGGGCCAAATCCACCTGAGCAATGCAGGAGACTAGTGTCTCCATACAGGATATGAGGAGTGTGTGTGGGAGAATGGGCCAAAATCCACCTGAGCAATGCAGGCAACTTGTGTCTCCATACAGGATGTGAGAAGTGTGTGTGGGAGAATGGGCCAAATCCACCTGAGCAATGCAGGTGACTAGTGTCTCCATATAGGATGTGAGGAGTGCGTGCGGAAGAATGGGCCAAAATCCACCTGAGCAATGCAGGTGACTAGTGTCTCCATACAGGATGTGAGGAGTGTGTGCGGAAGAATGGACCAAAATCCACCTGAGCAATGCAGGTGACTAGTGTCTCCATACAGGATGTGAGGAGTGTGTGTGGAAGAATGACCCAAAATCCTACCTGAGCAATGCAGGTGACTAGTGTCTCCATACAGGATGTGAGGAGTGTGTGTGGAAGAATGACCCAAAATCCTACCTGAGCAATGCAGGTGACTAGTGTCTCCATACAGGATGTGAGGAGTGTGTGTGGAAGAATGGGCCAAAATCCACCTGAGCAATGCAGGGGACTAGTGTCTCCATACAGGATGTGAGGAGTGTGTGCGGAAGAATGGTCCAAAATCCACCTGAGCAATGCAGGAGACTAGTGTCTCCATACAGGATATGAGGAGTGTGTGTGGGAGAATGGGCCAAAATCCACCTGAGCAATGCAGGCAACTTGTGTCTCCATAGAGGATGTGCGTGTGTGTGGAAGACCCAAAATCCTACCTGAGCAATGCAGGTGACTAGTGTCTCCATACAGGATGTGAGGAGTGTGTGTGCGGAAGAATGGGCCAGAATCCACCTGAGCAATGCAGGTGACTAGTGTCTCCATACAGGATGTGAGGAGAGTGTGCGGAAGAATGACCCAAAATCCTACCTGAGCAATACAGGCGACTAGTGTCTCCATACAGGATGTGAGGAGTCTGTGTGGAAGAATGGGCCGAAATCCACCTGAGCAATGCAGGTGACTAGTGTCTCCATACAGGATATGAGGAGTGTGTGTGGGAGAATGGGCCAAAATCCACCTGAGCAATGCAGGCAACTTGTGTCTCCATACAGGATGTGAGTGTGTGTGGAAGAATGACCCAAAATCCTACCTGAGCAATGCAGGTGACTAGTGTCTCCATACAGGATGTGAGGAGTGTGTGCGGAAGAATGACCCAAAATCCACCTGAGCAATGCAGGTGACTAGTGTCTCCATACAGGATGTGAGGAGTGTGTGTGGAAGAATGGACCAAAATCCACCTGAGCAATGCAGGCGACTAGTATCTCCATACATGATGTGAGGAGTGTGTGTGGAAGAATGGGCCAAAATCCCCCCTGAGCAATGCAGGTGACGAGTGTCTCCATACATGATGTGAGGAGTCTGTGCGGAAGAATGGGCCAAAATTCACCTGAGCAATGCAGGTAACTAGTGTCTCCATACAGGATCTGAGGAGTGTGTGCGGAAGAATGGGCCAAAATCCACCTGAGCAATGCAGGCGACTAGTGTCTCTATACAGGATGTGAGGAGTGTGTGTGGAAGAATGGGCCAAAATCCACCTGAGCAATGCAGGCGACTAGTGTCTCCATACAGGATATGAGGAGTGTGTGTGGGAGAATGGGCCAAATCCACCTGAGCAATGCAGGAGACTAGTGTCTCCATACAGGATATGAGGAGTGTGTGTGGGAGAATGGGCCAAAATCCACCTGAGCAATGCAGGCGACTAGTGTCTCCATACAGGATGTGAGGAGTGTGTGCGGAAGAATGGACCAAAATCCACCTGAGCAATGCAGGTGACTAGTGTCTCCATACAGGATGTGAAAAGTGTGTGCGGAAGAATGACCCAAAATCCTACCTGAGCAATGCAGGTGACTAGTGTCTCCATACAGGATGTGAGGAGTGTGTGTGGAAGAATGACCCAAAATCCTACCTGAGCAATGCAGGTGACTAGTGTCTCCATACAGGATGTGAGAAGTGTGTGTGGGAGAATGGGCCAAATCCACCTGAGCAATGCAGGTGACTAGTGTCTCCATACAGGATGTGAGGAGTGTGTGCGGAAGAATGGACCAAAATCCACCTGAGCAATGCAGGTGACTAGTGTCTCCATACAGGATGTGAGGAGTGTGTGTGGAAGAATGACCCAAAATCCTACCTGAGCAATGCAGGTGACTAGTGTCTCCATACAGGATGTGAGGAGTGTGTGTGGAAGAATGGGCCAAAATCCACCTGAGCAATGCAGGCGACTAGTGTCTCCATACAGGATGTGAGGAGTGTGTGCGGAAGAATGGACCAAAATCCACCTGAGCAATGCAGGTGACTAGTGTCTCCATACAGGATTTGAGGAGTGTGTGTGGAAGAATGACCCAAAATCCTACCTGAGCAATGCAGGTGACTAGTGTCTCCATACAGGATGTGAGGAGTGTGTGTGGAAGAATGGGCCAAAATCCACCTGAGCAATGCAGGCAACTTGTGTCTCCATAAAGGATGTGAGAAGTGTGTGTGGGAGAATGGGCCAAATCCACCTGAGCAATGCAGGTGACTAGTGTCTCCATACAGGATGTGAGGAGTGTGTGCGGAAGAATGGACCAAAATCCACCTGAGCAATGCAGGTGACTAGTGTCTCCATACAGGATGTGAGGAGTGTGTGTGGAAGAATGACCCAAAATCCTACCTGAGCAATGCAGGTGACTAGTGTCTCCATACAGGATGTGAGGAGTGTGTGTGGAAGAATGGGCCAAAATCCACCTGAGCAATGCAGGCGACTAGTGTCTCCATACAGGATGTGAGGAGTGTGTGCGGAAGAATGGTCCAAAATCCACCTGAGCAATGCAGGAGACTAGTGTCTCCATACAGGATATGAGGAGTGTGTGTGGAAGAATGACCCAAAATCCACCTGAGCAATGCAGGTGACTAGTGTCTCCATACAGGATATGAGGAGTGTGTGTGGGAGAATGGGCCAAATCCACCTGAGCAATGCAGGAGACTAGTGTCTCCATACAGGATATGAGGAGTGTGTGTGGGAGAATGGGCCAAAATCCACCTGAGCAATGCAGGCAACTTGTGTCTCCATACAGGATGTGAGAAGTGTGTGTGGGAGAATGGGCCAAATCCACCTGAGCAATGCAGGTGACTAGTGTCTCCATATAGGATGTGAGGAGTGCGTGCGGAAGAATGGGCCAAAATCCACCTGAGCAATGCAGGTGACTAGTGTCTCCATACAGGATGTGAGGAGTGTGTGCGGAAGAATGGACCAAAATCCACCTGAGCAATGCAGGTGACTAGTGTCTCCATACAGGATGTGAGGAGTGTGTGTGGAAGAATGACCCAAAATCCTACCTGAGCAATGCAGGTGACTAGTGTCTCCATACAGGATGTGAGGAGTGTGTGTGGAAGAATGACCCAAAATCCTACCTGAGCAATGCAGGTGACTAGTGTCTCCATACAGGATGTGAGGAGTGTGTGTGGAAGAATGGGCCAAAATCCACCTGAGCAATGCAGGGGACTAGTGTCTCCATACAGGATGTGAGGAGTGTGTGCGGAAGAATGGTCCAAAATCCACCTGAGCAATGCAGGAGACTAGTGTCTCCATACAGGATATGAGGAGTGTGTGTGGGAGAATGGGCCAAAATCCACCTGAGCAATGCAGGCAACTTGTGTCTCCATAGAGGATGTGCGTGTGTGTGGAAGATCCAAAATCCTACCTGAGCAATGCAGGTGACTAGTGTCTCCATACAGGATGTGAGGAGTGTGTGTGCGGAAGAATGGGCCAGAATCCACCTGAGCAATGCAGGTGACTAGTGTCTCCATACAGGATGTGAGGAGAGTGTGCGGAAGAATGACCCAAAATCCTACCTGAGCAATACAGGCGACTAGTGTCTCCATACAGGATGTGAGGAGTCTGTGTGGAAGAATGGGCCAAAATCCACCTGAGCAATGCAGGCGAGTAGTGTCTCCATACAGGATGTGAGGAGTGTGTGCGGAAGAATGGACCAAAATCCCCCCTGAGCAATGCAGGAGACTAGTGTCTCCATACAGGATGTGAGGAGTGTGTGTGGAAGAATGGGCCAAAATCCACCTGAGCAATGCAGGCGAGTAGTGTCTCCATACAGGATGTGAGGAGTGTGTGCGGAAGAATGGACCAAAATCCCCCCTGAGCAATGCAGGAGACTAGTGTCTCCATACAGGATATGAGGAGTGTGTGCGGGGGAAGAATGGGCCAAAATCCACCCGAGCAATGCAGGCGACTAGTGTCTCCATACATGATGTGAGGAGTGTGTGCGGAAGAATGGGCCAAAATCTCACCTGAGCAATGCAGGCGACTAGTGTCTCCATACAGGATGTGAGGAGTGTGTGTGGAAGAATGGGCCAAAATCCCCCCTGAGCAATGCAGGAGACTAGTGTCTCCATACAGGATATGAGGAGTGTGTGTGGGAGAATGGGCCAAAATCCACCTGAGCAATGCAGGTGACTAGTGTCTCCATACAGGATGTGAGGAGTGTGTGCGGAAGAATGGACCAAAATCCACCTGAGTAATGCAGGAGACTAGTGTCTCCATACAGGATATGAGGAGTGTGTGTGGGAGAATGGGCCAAAATCCACCTGAGCAATGCAGGTGACTAGTGTCTCCATACAGGATGTGAGGAGTGTGTGCGGAAGAATGGACCAAAATCCACCTGAGCAATGCAGGCGACTAGTGTCTCCATACATGATGTGAGGAGTGTGTGTGGAAGAATGGGCCAAAATCCACCTGAGCAATGCAGGCGACTAGTGTCTCCATACAGGATGTGAGGAGTGTGTGCGGAAGAATGGGCCAAAATCCACCTGAGCAATGCAGGCGACTAGTGTCTCTATACAGGATGTGAGGAGTGTGTGTGGGAGAATGGGCCAAAATCCACCTGAGCAATGCAGGCGACTAGTGTCTCTATACAGGATGTGAGGAGTGTGTGTGGAAGAATGGGCCAAAATCCACCTGAGCAATGCAGGCGAGTAGTGTCTCCATACAGGATATGAGGAGTGTGTGTGGGAGAATGGGCCAAAATCCACCTGAGCAATGCAGGCAACTTGTGTCTCCATACAGGATGTGAGTGTGTGTGGAAGAATGACCCAAAATCCTACCTGAGCAATGTAGGTGACTAGTGCCTCCATACAGGATGTGAGGAGTGTGTGCGGAAGAATGGACCAAAATCCACCTGAGCAATGCAGGCGACTAGTGTCTCCATACATGATGTGAGGAGTGTGTGTGGAAGAATGGGCCAAAATCCCCCCTGAGCAATGCAGGAGACTAGTGTCTCCATACAGGATGTGAGGAGTGTGTGCGGAAGAATGGACCCAAAATCCACCTGAGCAATGCAGGCGACTAGTGTCTCCATACAGGATGTGAGGAGTGTGTGCAGAAGAATGGGCCAAAATCCACCTGAGCAATGCAGGGGACTAGTGTCTCCATACAGGATGTGAGGAGTGTGTGTGGAAGAATGGGCCAAAATCCCACCTGAGCAATGCAGGCGACTAGTGTCTCCATACAGGGTGTGAGGAGTGTGTGCGGAAGAATGGGCCAAAATCCTACCTGAGCAATGCAGGGGACTTGTGTCTCCATACAGGATGTGAGGAGTGTGTGTGGAAGAATGGCCAAAATCTCACCTGAGCAATGCAGGCGACTAGTGTCTCCATACAGGATGTGAGGAGTGTATGTGGAAGAATGGGCCAAAATGCACCTGAGCAATGCAGGCGACTAGTGTCTCCATACAGGATGTGAGGAGTGTGTGTGGAAGAATGGGCCAAAATCCACCTGAGCAATGCAGGCGACTAGTGTCTCCATACAGGATGTGAGGAGTGTATGTGGAAGAATGGCCAAAATCCACCTGAGCAATGCAGGCGACTAGTGTCTCCATACAGGATGTGAGGAGTGTGTGTGGAAGAATGGGCCAAAATCCACCTGAGCAATGCAGGCGACTAGTGTCTCCATACAGGATGTGAGGAGTGTGTGTGGAAGAATGGGCCAAAATCCAACCTGAGCAATGCAGGCGACTAGTGTCTCCATACAGGGTGTGAGGAGTGTGTGCGGAAGAATGGGCCAAAATCCACCTGAGCAATGCAGGCGACTAGTGTCTCCATACAGGATGTGAGGAGTGTGTGTGGAAGAATGGGCCAAAATCCCACCTGAGCAATGCAGGCGACAAGTGTCTCCATACAGGATGTGAGGAGTGTGTGTGGAAGAATGGGCCAAAATCCCACCTGAGCAATGCAGGCGACTAGTGTCTCCATACAGGGTGTGAGGAGTGTGTGCGGAAGAATGGGCCAAAATCCTACCTGAGCAATGCAGGGGACTTGTGTCTCCATACAGGATGTGAGGAGTGTGTGTGGAAGAATGGGCCAAAATCCACCTGAGCAATGCAGGCGACTAGTGTCTCCATACAGGATGTGAGGAGTGTGTGTGGAAGAATGGGCCAAAATCCACCTGAGCAATGCAGGCGACTAGTGTGTCCATACAGGATGTGAGGAGTGTATGTGGAAGAATGGCCAAAATCCACCTAAGCAATGCAGGCGACTAGTGTCTCCATACAGGATGTGAGGAGTGTATGTGGAAGAATGGCCAAAATCCACCTGAGCAATGCAGGCGACTAGTGTCTCCATACAGGATGTGAGGAGTGTGTGTGGAAGAATGGGCCAAAATCCACCTGAGCAATGCAGGCGACTAGTGTCTTCATACAGGATGTGAGGAGTGTATGTGGAAGAATGGGCCAAAATCCACCTGAGCAATGCAGGCGACTAGTGTCTCCATACAGGATGTGAGGAGTGTGTGTGGAAGAATGGGCCAAAATCCACCTGAGTAATGCAGGCGAGTAGTGTCTCCATACAGGATGTGAGGAGTGTATGTGGAAGAATGGCCAAAATCCACCTAAGCAATGCAGGCGACTAGTGTCTCCATACAGGATGTGAGGAGTGTGTGTGGAAGAATGGCCAAAATCCACCTGAGCAATGCAGGCGACTAGTGTCTCCATACAGGATGTGAGGAGTGTGTGTGGAAGAATGGGCCAAAATCCCCCCTGAGCAATGCAGGAGACTAGTGTCTCCATACAGGATATGAGGAGTGTGTGTGGGAGAATGGGCCAAAATCCACCTGAGCAATGCAGGTGACTAGTGTCTCCATACAGGATGTGAGGAGTGTGTGCGGAAGAATGGACCAAAATCCACCTGAGCAATGCAGGTGACTAGTGTCTCCATACAGGATGTGAGGAGTGTGTGCGGAAGAATGGGCCAAAATCCTACCTGAGCAATGCAGGTGACTTGTGTCTCCATACAGGATGTGAGGAGTGTGTGTGGAAGAATGGCCAAAATCCACCTGAGCAATGCAGGCGACTAGTGTCTCCATACAGGATGTGAGAAGTGTGTGTGGAAGAATGGGCCAAAATCCCCCCTGAGCAATGCAGGAGACTAGTGTCTCCATACAGGATATGAGGAGTGTGTGGGAGAATGGGCCAAAATCCACCTGAGCAATGCAGGCGACTAGTGTCTCCATACAGGATGTGAGGAGTGTGTGTGCGGAAGAATGGGCCAAAATCCACCTGAGCAATGCAGGTGACTAGTGTCTCCATACAGGATGTGAGGAGTGTGTGCGGAAGAATGACCCAAAATCCTACCTGAGCAATGCAGGTGACTAGTGTCTCCATACAGGATGTGAGGAGTGTGTGCGGAAGAATGGGCCGAAATCCTACCTGAGCAATGCAGGTGACTAGTGTCTCCATACAGGATGTGAGGAGTGTGTGTGGAAGAATGGGCCAAAATCCACCTGAGCAATGCAGGAGACTAGTGTCTCCATACAGGATGTGAGGAGTGTGTGTGCGGAAGAATGGGCCAAAATCCACCTGAGCAATGCAGGTGACTAGTGTCTCCATACAGGATGTGAGGAGTGTGTGTGGAAGAATGGGCCAAAATCCCCCCTGAGCAATGCAGGCGACTAGTGTCTCCATACAGGATGTGAGGAGTGTGTGTGGAAGAATGGGCCAAAATCCCCCCTGAGCAATGCAGGTGACTAGTGTCTCCATACAGGATGTGAGGAGTGTGTGCGGAAGAATGGACCAAAATCTCACCTGAGCAATGCAGGCGACTAGTGTCTCCATACAGGATGTGAGGAGTGTGTGTGCGGAAGAATGGCCAAAATCCACCTGAGCAATGCAGGTGATTAGTGTCTCCATACAGGATGTGAGGAGTGTGTGCGGAAGAATGGTCAAAATCCACCTGAGCAATGCAGGTGACTAGTGTCTCCATACAGGATGTGAGGAGTGTGTGCGTGGAAGAATGGACCAAAATCCACCTGAGCAATGCAGGTTACTAGTGTCTCCATACAGGATGTGAGGAGTGTGTGCGGAAGAATGGGCCAAAATCCCCCCTGAGCAATGCAGGTGACTAGTGTCTCCATACAGGATGTGAGGAGTGTGTGTGGAAGAATGGACCAAAATCTCACCTGAGCAATGCAGGCGACTAGTGTCTCCATACATGATGTGAGGAGTGTGTGCGGAAGAATGGGCCGAAATCCTACCTGAGCAATGCAGGTGACTTGTGTCTCCATACAGGATGTGAGGAGTGTGTGTGGAAGAATGGCCAAAATCTCACCTGAGCAATGCAGGCGACTAGTGTCTCCATACAGGATGTGAGGAGTGTATGTGGAAGAATGGGCTAAAATCCACCTGAGCAATGCAGGCGACTAGTGTCTCCATACAGGATGTGAGGAGTGTGTGCAGAAGAATGGGCTAAAATCCACCTGAGCAATGCAGGTGACTTGTGTCTCCATACAGGATGTGAGGAGTGTGTGCGGAAGAATGGACCAAAATCTCACCTGAGCAATGCAGGCGACTAGTGTCTCCATACAGGATGTGAGGAGTGTGTGCGGAAGAATGGGCCAAAATCTCACCTGAGCAATGCAGGCGACTAGTGTCTCCATACAGGATGTGAGGAGTGTGTGCGGAAGAATGGGCCGAAATCCTACCTGAGCAATGCAGGCGACTAGTGTCTCCATACAGGATGTGAGGAGTGTGTGCGGAAGAATGGGCCGAAATCCTACCTGAGCAATGCAGGCGACTAGTGTCTCCATACAGGATGTGAGGAGTGTGTGTGGAAGAATGACCCAAAATCCACCTGAGCAATGCAGGTGACTAGTGTCTCCATACAGGATGTGAGGAGTGTGTGTGGAAGAATGACCCAAAATCCACCTGAGCAATGCAGGTGACTAGTGTCTCCATACAGGAAGCATCTGGAAGCTTCACCACCAACAAAGGAGAATTTACCAAGTATTAAATAGATTTCAGTAATGTGTTCAATACTTTTTTCTTGTGTCATTTTTCATTATTACACATAACTTAATTTATAGTTTGATTTTTTTGCCTGTGTCAATTGGATGGGTTGTTACTGACATCTGGTGAGAAATTCATGTCATTGGTGATGTGTTCAATACTTATGTCACCTGCTGTGTATGAGTGCTGGCTATACCTTGGATCTCTATTTCAGTTTGGAGGGCGACTGCTGTTTACCAGGCGGCTGATTTCACTTTTTCTGCTGTTTGATGGGTTTTATATGTTGTTTGATACAACTCCTGTAATTCACAGATATATTACTTTTACTATGGGCTTTCCAGACCTCGGTGCATGAGGACACTGCGGTTGATACTTATGGTGCTGCAGTTGATACTGATGGTTTGATACTGATGGTGCTGGGTTTGGTACTGATGGTGCTGGGTTTGATACTGATGGTCCTGGGTTTTATACTGATGGTCCTGGGTTTTATACTGATGGTGCTGGGTTTGATACTGATGGTGCTGGGTTTGGTACTGATGGTGCTGGGTTTGGTACTGATGGTGCTGGGTTTTATACTGATGGTGCTGGGTTTGATACTGATGGTGCTGGGTTTGGTACTGATGGTGCTGGGTTTGGTACTGATGGTGCTGGGTTTGATACTGATGGTGCTGGGTTTGGTACTGATGGTGCTGGGTTTGGTACTGATGGTGCTGGGTTTTATACTGATGGTGCTGGGTTTGATACTGATGGTGCTGGGTTTGGTACTGATGGTGCTGGGTTTGGTACTGATGGTGCTGGGTTTGGTACTGATGGTGCTTCTTTCTTTTGCATTTCTGTGTATAAGAATCAGTGAAATGTGCAGAGAAGTAAGAGGATGGATGTCCGCAGCATTCAGTGCCCTGATTGGTTGTCGGCAGCGATCATTAAGACAAAACACAAACACGATCACCGGCTGCCATAAGGATCGGACATCATGTTCTTAAACTTCTGATTTTCTGAACTTAACCAAATATCTGAATCATTTAATGGCCACAATTATTGAATAACATTACGGTAACATCATTATAAGGAGGAGAAGGACGGGCCGGGTCTGGACCTGCATCCTGAAACCCTCAGCTCTGCAATTTTTCTGGAATTTCACCTTCTTATCTGAGGCTGAATGTAGTAATAATGAATATTGAGATGTGACTTAAAGCTTACTGGTCGTTTCAGGTGATTTTTCACAATAGATTGTCCTGTGTATGCAAAGTAACACTTTGTAGCCCTTATGCGGTTTATTTCCTGCATTTTCCACCAGTTTCCCTCTCTTCAGACTCTAGTTTATGCCTCTGAGCTAGTGAGTGAAGAGTGTTTGCTATGATGTGTCCCATACACAGTGCAAAGACATGAGGGATTCCTGCCCTCCTGTCTCTATGTAGGACATGGTCAGAAGCAGCAGCATGGAGGACATTATACATCTATACTGAGCAGTGTAGCTGTGAATCCAACTCTGGCTGGAGATAAAATACCACAAAGATGCAGAAGCATGAAGTACATTTTACAGCATACTGAGCAGTGTAGCTGGTAATCCAGGTGATATATAATGCTAGAATGCATCAGCAGCATGGAGGACATTATACAACAGTATTGAGCAGTGTAACTGTGAATCCAACTAGGAGATGAGCAAAAACTTACTAGAAAGTATCAGCAGCTCCATCAACATTATACAAGAGTACTGAGAAGTGCAGCTGTGAATCCAAGTGAGATAAAATTCTAGAATGCATCAGCAGCATGGAGTATATTATACAACAGCACTGACCAGTGTAGCTGTTAACCCAAATAATATAAAATACTAGAATTCATCAGCAGCATGGAGGACATAATGCAACAGTATTGACCAGTGTAACTGTGAATCCAGATATGATACGAGATAAAACTTACTAGAAAGCATCAGCAATGTCTATGACATAATACAACAGCACTGAGCAATGTAACTGTGAATCCAGGTGAGATAAAATACTAGAATGCATCAGCAGCATGGAGGACATTATATAACAGCACTTAGCAGTGTAACTGTGAATCCAGCTACGAGAGGAGATAAAACATAATATAAAGCATCAGTAGCTTCTACAACATTGTACAACAGTACTAAGGAGTGTAGCTGTGAATTCGGGTGAGATACAATACTAGAATGCATCAGCAGCATGGAGGACATTATACAACAGTACTCAGCAGTGTAACTGTGAATTCAGCTGCGACATGAGCTAAAACTTACTAGAAAGCTTTAGCAGGTGTGATGACATAATACAAGCACTGAGAAGTAGTTTAGAAAATTATCCAGCATCCAGATCAGTAGATTGGTTAAAAATCAATTTTCCTTTATTCCAAACTTCATAAAAGCATAAAATTCTCCATCATGATGAAGAACGCATCACAAGGCGTGTAAGGTGTGAAATTTTGAGTGTCTTGTAAGGGTTACTGCGATTCATTACTCAGCATATCAGGTGGCCTTGTTCAGCTTTGATTGTTCCATGACCTCCTGTGGTTCCTTTTATAAGTATGTGTTCAGATGTATTATGTGTTGTCTCAGATTAAGGAATAGTTTTTTGTACGAAACGCGTCCACCTTACACGCCTTGTGAAGCGTTCTTCATCATGATGGAGAATTTTATGCTTTTATGAAGTTTGGAATAAAGGAAAATTGATTTTTAACCAATCTACTGATCTGGATGCTGGATAATTTTTTACACTATGTCCTGCTGCAGAGAGATCCTGCTTTCTTTTCCGTGCACCGATCAAACATTTAGCCGTCTCTATTGGGTGAGCTGGACTTTTTCTATATACTGCAAGTACCGAGAAGTGTAGCTGTGAATCCAGGTGAGATAAAATACTACAAAGCAGTATGGAGGACATTATACATCAGTACTGAGCAGTGTAACTGTGAATCCAGGTGAGATAAAATACTAGAATGCATCAGCAGCATGGAGGACATTATGCAACAGCACTGAGCGGTGTAACTGTGAATCCAGCTACGAGAGGAGATAAAACATATTAGAAAGCATCAGTAGCTTCTACAACATTATACAACAGTACTGAGAAGTGTAACTGTGAATCCAGGTTAGATACAATACTACAATGCATCAGCAGTATGGAGGACATTATACATCAATATTGAGCAGAGTAACTGTGAATCCAGCTACAAGAGGAAATAAAACATAATATAAAGCATCAGTAGCTTCTACGACATTATGCAACAGCACAGAACAATGTAGCTGTGAATCCAGGTGATGTAAAATACTAGAATGCATCAGCAGCATGGAGGACATTATACAACAGCACTTAGCAGTGAATCTGTGAATTCAGCTATGACATGAGATAAAACTTGCTAGAAAGCTTTAGCAGGTGGAATGACATTATACAACAGTACTGAGAAGTCTTAGAAAAAAGAGGGTTATTTGTACAAGTTCAATATATAGAAAAATCACTCAAAACCGTAAATAATTATTATTGCTGCTTTTAATAGAAAAAGTGCATAGACAATCACAATTACGGTAAGTGGAATAAAATTCATATACAAAAGTAGTAACAAAAATCAACCAGAAAAGATTTGGAGAAGTGTACTGAGAAGTGTAACTGTGAATCCAGGTGAGATAAAATACTAGAAAGCATCAGCAGCATGGAGGACATTATACAAAAGCACTGAGAACTGTAGCTGTGAATCCACGTGAGATAAAATACTAGAATGCATCAGCAGCATGGATGACATTATACAAAAGCAGTGAGAAGTGTAGCTGTGAATCCAGGTGAGATAAAATACTAGAATGCATCAGCAGCATGGAGGACATTATACAAAAGCAATGAGAAGTGTAGCTGTGAATCCAGGTGAGATAAAATAGTAGAATGCATCAGCAGCATGGAGGACATTATGCAACAGCACTGAGCGGTGTAGCTGTGAATCCAAGTGAGATGAATACTTGCTATTTGGTTAAATGAAATAATGGTTATGTTTTAATAAATCCTTTCAGTCCTCTATACTACTTGCTATTTGGTCCAGGTGAGATAAAATACTAGAATGCATCAGCAGCATGGAGGACATTATGCAACAGCACTGAGCAGTGTAACTGTGAATTCAGGTGAGATAAATACTAGAAAGCATCAGCAGTATGGAGGATATTATACAACAGCACTGAGCAGTGTAACTGTGAATCCAGGTGAGATAAATACTAGAATGCATCAGCAGTATGGAGGACATTATGCAGCAATACTGAGCAATGTAACTGTGAATCCAGGTGAGATAAATACTAGAATGCATCAGCAGTATGGAGGACATTTTACAACAGCACTGAGCAGTGTAACTGTGAATTCAATTTATCACAAATAAACCTAGATCCTTTTGATCCTAGATCCTTTTGATGATATGTCCTGCATGGATGTGCACATGGAGTGCGGCCTTAGAAACATCTCCACACTTGGATGCCAGAACCCCAATCTGACACCCCAAAATCACTGGCAGACACAGAAAAGGGCTCCTGTGCAAGAATAATACTTGGGCCCTTTGCAGCCTAAAAGCTCATCAAAAAGCACAATCCCTCCTGCTTTGGAGGTAGAAACGGGCCCCCGACCTCCCTGGCCCCCGTGTGGCTGCACCAATGATATGTCTGCCCCAAATGTATCACTGTGAGTGTAATATGGAGAAATACACTGAGCATGTGGCTGTTTCCGATGATATTCACTAGATTTTGGTTCCCATCGGACGCCTCCTCCTCACTTCTGGGGGCTTTGCTTATATTACTGCCGCAGTGGCTCGGTGTAGCATCCTGCTGAAATGGCCATCTGCCGTAATGTGCCGCGTGTGACTGACGCTCGCTAATTAGTAATCATGTTTTATATCAACATCTGCACTTCTGTGTACCGGGGGAATGGCTGCTCCTGCCTGACTCCAGCCGTCCGGTGCTCGGTGCATCGTGTGCCACTTATAAGTCAGCGAAGAAAGAAATGAATATTCTCCAAATCTTGTGTATCTGGTGAGTAGACTCCATCATCTCCACCTGCAAATTACATGGCGGGGACTGAGGGTCTTCACTGAGAGAAGTCACCATTGTGGTGCATCCGTGCAGAAGAATCCTGCAGAATGGGACCGCTTCTGTTTTGTCATTTTATGGCTCTAATTGCAGTTGCGTAGGTTTCCGTCAGGCGGAATAACAGATGACGAGGCGATCGGTTGTATCTGCTGTTGTATCTTTAGGTATTCATCTGGAAAAGCAGATGGAAACATTAAAAATATGAAAACCGCGTCTCAATATCTGATTTCTTGGCTGAGATGTAGATGTTTGAAGTTACCAGTCCCAAGCCCGAGGCTGCACTACTGAGAGATGTGGAGGGCGTCACATTCCCCTCTGTCCGGTGCAGCGCTCCCATGGAGGCAGTAAAAGGACAGTGATCGCTGTATATTTGGGGACGTCCATGAACTTCAATCTAAATAGTGTCTTTGACTACACAAATTGGAAGTGATGGCTGTCATCAGTATCTCTTATTAGGACAGCCTCGAGCCACAATCATATCTTAGTGTTTTATCAGCTCATAGCTGGATTCACAGCTTCACTTCTCAGTGCTGCTGTATAATATCCTCCATGCTGCTGATGCATTCTAGTATTTTATATCATCTGGATTCACAGCTTCACTTCTAAGTACTGTGGTGTAATGTCCCCCATGCTGCTGATGCTTTCTAGTATTTTATATCATCTGGATTCACAGCTACACTTCTCAGTACTGTTGTATAATGTCCTCCATGCTGCTGATGCTTTCTAGTATTCTATCTCACATACATTCACAACTACATTTCTCAGTACTGTTGTAAAATGTCATAGAAGCTGCTGATGCTTTCTAGTACGTTTTTTCTCATGTTGTGGCTGGATTCACAGTTACACTTCTCAGTACTGTTGTCTAATGCTGTGAAAGCTGCTGATGCTTTCTAGTAAGTTTGCTCTCATCTCATAGTTGGATTCACAGCTACACTTCTCAGTACTGTGGTATCATGTCATTGAACCTGCTGAAGCTTTCTAGTAAGTTTTATCTCTTGTGGCTGTATTCACAGTTACACTGCTCAGTACTGTTGTAAAATGTCCTCCATGCTGCTGATGCATTCTAGTATTTTATCTCACCTGTATTCACAGTTACACTTCTCAGTTGTTGTATAATGTCGTAGAAGCTGCTGATGCTTTCTAGTACATTTGCTCTCATCTCATAGTTGGATACAGAGTTACACTGCTCAGTGCTGTTGTACAATGTCCTCCATGCTGCAGATGCATTCTTGTACTGTATCTCACCTGGATTCACAGTTACACTGTTCAGTGCTGTTGTACAGTATAATGTCCTCCATGCTGCTGATGCATTCTAGTATTCTATATCACCTGCATTCACAGCTACATTTCTCAGTACTGTTGTAAAATGAAGCTGATGATGCTTTCCAGTACGTTTTTTCTCATGTTGTGGCTGGATTCACAGCTACTCTGCTCAGTGCTGTTGTATAATGTCTTCGGAACTGCTCATGGTTTCTAATACGTTTTATCTCATGTTGTGGCTGGATTCACAATTACACTGCTGAGTGCCGTTATATAATGTCCTCCATGCTGCTGATGCTTTCTAGTATTTTATCTCACCTGGATTCACAGCTACTCTGCTCAGTAGTGTTGTATAGTGTTGTAGAAGCTGCTGATGCTTTCTATTAAGTGTTTTCTAATCTCATACCTAGCTTCACAGCTACACTGGTCAGTGCTGTTGTATAATGTTGCATAATGTCCTCCATGCTGCTGATGCATTCTAGTATTTTATATCACCTGGATTCACAGCTACTCTGCTCAGTACTGCTGTATAATATACTTCATGCTTCTGTTGCTTTGTGACATATTTCCCATTTTTGCTGTACATTAATCACTGAAAGGTTTCGGACTACGGATAAAGATATTCTTACTCTCAATTATAGAGCAATGCCGTCTACCAGAGGACAGGAGAACTTTAGTGTTTCTGGATCTGATATGGACCCATGATGTCCAGCAGTAAAAATCCCCCACAGGTCATTTACTGCTGAGGTTTATCATTTTGGGATTATTTCCAGCCCTTATTCTGTGTGTGCACTGAGGACGTCATACATCAAGTGGGGAAACGCATCCGTCCTTCATATTGGGGACCCTCTTCACCGTATTCTTTGTTGGGTTCAATAGACTTATCGCCTGAATAGAAACACAAAGGTCTTGTCTTTGTTTGCTGAGTATCTTCGATGTCTTACCTCCTCCAGGAATGTCTTACAGTTGTCTTCTGTTCATAATAATTCCCTTTGACACACAACGCCCGAGGACGTAGAATAAAAAATTTCCTATCTGGATATAACAAACAGATTTAAGAAGCTTCCAACTGCGTCCTCCCTGCGCCGGCCAAGAAAACGAGCGAAGGAAAGCGGAACACTCAAGAAAGTCAACGATCCAGACTATCGGACGGTACAAAGGACTGGAAGGTTTAATAATTCATAGCCAGGCTCTCTATACGCTATACTATGGGATTCCTCGGGTATTCTGGCCTTCATCTGTTTTGTTCTTGGACCTTACATCTTCTCTTTTTCAGTTTTGTGTTTCTGACCCTTCATACAGTTGAAACCAGAAGTTTCCATCCACTATCTATACAGACACATCTGCAGGTTTTTCCCTCCGCCCTCTATAAAGACCCATCTGCAGGTTTTTCCCTCCGCTCTCTATAGAGACTCATCTGCAGGTTTTTCCCTCCGCTCTCTATAGAGACACATCTGCAGGTTTTCCCCTCCGCTCTCTATAGAGACACATCTGCAGGTTTTTTCTTCCGCTCTCTATACAGACACATCTTCAGGTTTTTCCCTCCGCTCTCTATACAGACACATCTGCAGGTTTTTCCCTCCGCTCTCTATACAGACACATCTGCAGGTTTTTCCCTCCGCTCTCTATACAGACACATCTGCAGGTTTTTCCCTCCGCTCTCTATAGAGACACATCTGCAGGTTTTCCCCTCCGCCCTCTATAAAGACCCATCTGCAGGTTTTTCCCTCCGCTCTCTATACAGACACATCGGCAGGTTTTTCCTCCGCTCTCTATACAGACACATCTGCAGGTTTTTCCCTCCACTCTCTGTACAGACACATCTGCAGGTTTTTTCCCTCTGCTCTCTATACAGACACATCTGCAGGTTTTTCCCTCCGCTCTCTATACAGACGCATCTGCAGGTTTTTCCCTCCGCTCTTTATACAGACACATCTGCAGGTTTTTCCTCCGCTCTCTATACAGACACATCTGCAGGTTTTTCTCACTATCTGATATGAAATCAGAATAAACATTTCCTATTGTAGATCAATTAGGAACCAAAATTATTTATATCTGCTAAATGCCGGAATAATATGAGAGAGAGAATGTTTTCAGGCATTGTTATTCCTTTCTGTACAGTGACGTTTCCTCCATGTCATTAGTATTTGGTGGCATTGCCCTTACATTGTGTGACATGGGGGAAACGTTTTGGATCCTTCCACAATCTTCTCACATTCGTTGGTGGAATTTGGGCCGATTCCTCCTGATAGATCTGGTGTAGCTGAGCCATGTTTGGAGGTCGCCGCTCGCTCCGGCCTTTTCAGCTTTACCCATAAATTTTCAATAGGATTGAGATCAGGGCTTTGTGATGGCCACTCCAAAACATTGACTTTGTTATCCTTAAGCCACTTTGTAACCAGTTTGGTAGTAGTTTCGGGTCATTCTCCATTTGGAAGACCTATTTCTGCCCAAGCTTTAAGTTCCTGGCTGATGTCTTGATATGTTCTCCAGTATTGCTACATTATCTTCTTTCCTCATGACGCCATCTATTTTGTGAAGTGCACCAGTCCCTCCTGCAGCAAAACAACCCCACAACATGATGCTGCCACCTCCGTGTATCACAGCTGGGATGGGGTTCTTATGCTTCAAAGCTTCTCCCTTTTTCCTTCAAACATAACGATGGTCATTACGGCCAAACAGTTCAACTTTAGTTTCATCAGACCACAAGACATCTCCAGAAATTAAGGTTTTTGTTCCTTTTTGCATTTGTAAACATTAATCTGGCTTTTTTATGTTTCTTTTGGAGTAATGGCTTCTTCCTGGCAGAGTGGCCTTTCAGTCCATGTTGATACAGTTTCACTGTGGATAATGACACAATCTTACCAGCTTCCTCCAGCATCTTCACAAGGTCTTTTGCTTTTGTTCTTGGGTTGATATCCACATGTGTCACCAAAGCACGTTCATCTCTGGTACGCAGAACCCGTCTCCTTCCTGAGAGGTATGATGGCTGGACATTCCCATCTTGTTTGTACTTGCATATAATTGTTTGTACAGATAAACGAGGCACCTTCAGGAATCTGGAAATTGCACTTGTACAAGTCCACAATTCTCTTCCTGAGATCTTGGCTGATTTCTTTTGACTTTCCCATGATGCTACATAAAGAAGCGGTGTGTTTCAGGTGTACATTACAATACATCCACAGGCGTGTCTCTAATTAACTCAGATGTTGCCAATAAACCTATCAGAAGTTTCTTCTGATCCTCATAGCAGAGACCAAAACAATCATTAGCTTGGTAGAGGTAAAGGTGCTCATGTTGGAGACAAAAGATGCTGATGGGTAAGGCTAAACATTCTCATGATTGGGCCTTAAGGTGCTCATGTTAGAGCCTAAAGATAATTTTGGTATAAAATCATGACGCTCATGGTAGATGGTGATCATTGTAGAGCCTAAAGTTGCTCATGAAAGAGAAGAGAATCATGGTGGAGATTCATGGTACTCCTGGTAGAGAATCATGATGTTCATGGTAGAGCCTAAGCATTGTCATGATAGAGTATATAGATGCTTATGGTGGAGCCTAAAGATGCTCATAGAAGAGTCTAAGAATATTCATTGTCGAGGCTAAAGGTTCTCATGCTATAGCCAAAAGGAGCTCACGGTAGAGAATCAAACATGGTGCTCATGGTAGAGCCTAAAGGTGATGATGGTAGAGGGAAAGGTGCTCCTTGTAGAGCCTTAAGGTACTTGTGGTCTAGTGAAGGTGCCCCATTGATACTTGTTATGTCCCTCAGGTCAACTTAGTTGTATACTAAGCAGTATATATATAGATACAGTAGATATAGATATATATATATATATATATATATATATATATATAACCGCCATTCAGTGCCAAAATGATAGTGAAGAGGTAATGGCAAACTCCAGGTTCGTGGTAAAGTCTCCGGATGGTGAAGATTCATAGTATTGGGGTGCCATTCTTTGGGAGAGGGGCAGGTACCCACTTTACCGCCCCTGATCCCAGATTATGGTAGAGATAAGGGATAGGGGAAAGAGGGGAAAGAGAAGCAGGATTTTGGGGCGATAACAGAGAATCTACAAAATATTACCCCAAGTTAAAAAGGAAAATGTATAAATGAATTCCTGTTTTCCCGAATAAACGGATTCACCCCCATAAAATGACCGGGTGGCATATAGATAGACAATCCATACAATGCACCGGAAATATGGAAAGAGTGGATAAGGTGATAGCAGCCAATGGGTAGCGTGTGAGTGGGTTGGCACCCCCGGAGGGGCACGAGATATAAGGAGAGGACTATAGCACAGTCCTGGAAGGAAGCGCACGAGTCTCACCAGGGCAGGAGAAGCCGGGAGATGGATTACAAGCGCAGCGCCTGCCTGGGATTACTCATGATCCTCGTCTCCTGCAAGGAGCAAGCAAGAGCCAAACCGATGAGCAGCCTGCAGGTGAGAGCCCAGCCCCATACATTGTATCAGGGGGAACCCCTACTAGCCCTGGCTGAACTTAGAGAGGATATGTAGTAGTCCTATAGTCCCTATAGTCCTGGTGGTTTCCGCCGGTGGTTCTCCAGCAGTTATGGAACTACAACTCCCAGGATGATTCTGAAAACCAAATGTTGTAGTTTCACAACAGCTGGAGAACCGCAGGGTAAAAGCCGCAACCGCGATCTGAGCAGCCAGCGATGCCGGCAATACTGTGCAATGACTCCTCATCGCAGTGCCATGATCTACATCTACATGTGTAATGCCCAGGGACCCATTTGCCCGTAGCGATCAGGTCAGTTGCATTGGGCAACAACTCTTCTTTCTTATTTGTAAATACCTATTGTGTACATATATTGTCTTCAGTGTGCAGATGTAGCAGAGCTGTGTGTGTAAGAGTCCATAGTACAGTCTATTATTCCACATTACTCCGGTGATTTTACATGGGACTGCACGTAATCCATCTGCGTTATCTTGTGCAGACATTGCACCCTCAGCTCTGCTACATCTGTACAGGGTACCATTGTGGCATCGCTGCACATTAACCCTTTGCTCTTGTAGAGTTTGTCCAGGTTACTGGAGGACAATTTCGACCGCTCCTATGGGTCCGATGAAGCGGATCACAGCGAGTTGGTACCAACAGACTCACTGGACCAGCCGAACCCTGACAACCGGTGGAACAGAAACAGAGCGGACATAATGGACGGATCCCACGTAAATGACATCTCCCTGCAGCAGCTGCTCGGTGACCCGGCCGGCGCCTCCAGGAGACTGCGGCAGAGGAGCAAGAAGGGCTTTAATAGGGGCTGCTTTGGGGTGAAGCTGGACAGGATCGGGTCACTCAGCGGTCTCGGCTGCTGAGGTCCCCTGGTGAGTTCACTATAGCACCCTGCAGTGCTCGGGGCATGCTGGGGGTTGTAGTACCACAGCAGAGGTGCAGATTCACAACCATGGATGATCCCCTTTATATTCTACTTGTATTGTGCCAGGTGCAGCTTATTATTGGGCAGCAGTGATTAGATCCTTTCTATACTATATAACAGTGGGGAAAGAGGCGGACGCCCCAAATACATCAGATATCAATATTAGCGCCTTCATAATGATATTCTCTGAAAAT
>NC_134363.1:182111383-182113883 GCF_048569485.1 Anomaloglossus baeobatrachus | reverse complement strand
GCAGAGCTGTGCTTGTCATCACTCTAGATGTAGCAGAGCTGTGCTTGTCATCACTCTAGATGTAGCAGAGCTGTGCTTGTCATCACTCTCGATGTAGCAGAGCTGTGCTTGTCATCACTCTAGATGTAGCAGAGCTGTGCTTGTCATCATTGGATGTAGCAGAGCTGTGCTTGTCATCACTCTCTAGATGTAGCAGAGCTGTGCTTGTCATCACTCTCTAGATGTAGCAGAGCTGTGCTTGTCATCACTCTAGATGTAGCAGAGCTGTGCTTGTCATCACTCTAGATGTAGCAGAGCTGTGCTTGTCATCACTCTAGATGTAGCAGAGCTGTGCTTGTCATCACTCTAGATGTAGCAGAGCTGTGCTTGTCATCACTCTAGATGTAGCAGAGCTGTGCTTGTCATCACTCTAGATGTAGCAGAGCTGTGCTTGTTATCACTCTAGATGTAGCAGAGCTGTGCTTGTCATCACTCTAGATGTAGCAGAGCTGTGCTTGTCATCACTCTAGATGTAGCAGAGTTGTGCTTGTCATCACTCTAGATGTAGCAGAGCTGTGCTTGTCATCACTCTCTAGATGTGGCAGAGCTGTGCTTGTCATCACTCTAGATGTAGCAAAGCTGTGCTTGTCATCACTCTAGATGTAGCAGAGCTGTGCTTGTCATCACTCTAGATGTAGCAGAGCTGTGCTTGTCATCACTCTAGATGTAGCAGAGCTGTGCTTGTCATCACTCTAGATGTAGCAGAGCTGTGCTTGTCATCACTCTAGATGTAGCAGAGTTGTGCTTGTCATCACTCTAGATGTAGCAGAGCTGTGCTTGTCATCACTCTCTAGATGTGGCAGAGCTGTGCTTGTCATCACTCTAGATGTAGCAAAGCTGTGCTTGTCATCACTCTAGATGTAGCAGAGCTGTGCTTGTCATCACTCTAGATGTAGCAGAGCTGTGCTTGTCATCACTCTAGATGTAGCAGAGCTGTGCTTGTCATCACTCTAGATGTAGCAGAGTTGTGCTTGTCATCACTCTAGATGTAGCAGAGCTGTGCTTGTCATCACTCTAGATGTAGCAAAGCTGTGCTTGTTATCACTCTAGATGTAGCAGAATTGTGCTTGTCATCACTCTAGATGTAGCAGAGTTGTGCTTGTCATCACTCTCTAGATGTAGCAGAGCTGTGCTTGTCATCACTCTAGATGTAGCAGAGCTGTGCTTGTCATCACTCTAGATGTACCAGAGCTGTGCTTGTCATCACTCTAGATGTAGCAGAGCTGTGCTTGTCATCACTCTCTAGATGTAGCAGAGCTGTGCTTGTCATCACTCTCTAGATGTAGCAGAGCTGTGCTTGTCATCACTCTAGATATAGTAGAGCTGTGCTTGTCATCACTCTAGATGTAGCAGAGCTGTGCTTGTCATCACTCTAGATGTAGCAGAGCTGTGCTTGTCATCATTGGATGTAGCAGAGCTGTGCTTGTCATCATTGGATGTAGCAGAGCTGTGCTTGTCATCACTCTAGATGTAGCAGAGCTGTGCTTGTCATCACTCTAGATGTAGCAGAGCTGTGCTTGTCATCACTCTCTAGATGTAGCAGAGCTGTGCTTGTCATCACTCTAGATATAGCAGAGCTGTGCTTGTCATCACTCTAGATGTAGCAGAGCTGTGCTTGTCATCATTGGATGTAGCAGAGCTGTGCTTGTCATCACTCTCTAGATGTAGCAGAGCTGTGCTTGTCATCACTCTAGATATAGCAAAGCTGTGCTTGTCATCACTCTAGATGTAGCAGAGCTGTGCTTGTCATCATTGGATGTAGCAGAGCTGTGCTTGTCATCACTCTCTAGATGTAGCAGAGTTGTGCTTGTCATCACTCTAGATATAGCAGAGCTGTGCTTGTCATCACTCTAGATGTAGCAGAGCTGTGCTTGTCATCACTCTAGATGTAGCAGAGCTGTGCTTGTCATCACTCTAGATGTAGCAGAGCTGTGCTTGTCATCATTGGATGTAGCAGAGCTGTGCTTGTCATCACTCTAGATGTAGCAGAGCTGTGCTTGTCATCACTCTCTAGATGTAGCAGAGCTGTGCTTGTCATCACTCTCTAGATGTAGCAGAGCTGTGCTGGTCATCACTCTAGATATAGCAGAGCTGTGCTTGTCATCACTCTAGATGTAGCAGAGCTGTGCTTGTCATCACTCTAGATGTAGCAGAGCTGTGCTTGTCATCACTCTAGATGTAGCAGAGCTGTGCTTGTCATCACTCTAAATGTAGCAGAGCTGTGCTTGTCATCACTCTAGATGTAGCAGAGCTGTGCTTGTCATCACTCTAGATGTAGCAGAGCTGTGCTTGTCATCACTCTCTAGATGTAGCAGAGCTGTGCTTGTCATCACTCTAGATATAGCAGAGCTGTGCTTGTCATCACTCTAGATGTAGCAGAGCTGTGCTTGTCATCACTCTAGATGTAGCAGAGCTGTGCTTGTCATCACTCTAGATGTAGCAGAGCTGTGCTTGTCATCAT
>NC_134363.1:181963883-182106383 GCF_048569485.1 Anomaloglossus baeobatrachus | reverse complement strand
CGAGCCCCGGAGACACGAGCCCCTGAGACACGAGCCCCTGAGACACGAGCCCCTGAGACACGAGCCCCGGTGACACGAGCACCGGAGACACGAGCCCCGGAGGCACGAGCGCCGGAGACACGAGCGCCGGAGACACGAGCGCCGGTGACACGAGCCCCTGAGACATGAGCTCCTGAGACACGAGCCCCGGTGACACGAGCCCCGGTGACACGAGCCCCGGTGACACGAGCCCCGGAGACACGAGCCCCAGAGACACGAGCCCCAGAGACACGAGCCCCTGAGACACGAGCCCCTGAGACACGAGCCCCTGAGACACGAGCCCCGGTGACACGAGTCCTGGAGAAATGAGCTCCTGAGACACGAGCGCCGGAGACACGAGCCCTGGTGATACGAGCCCCGGAGACACGAGCCCCTGAGACACGAGCCCCTGAGACACGAGCCCCTGAGACACGAACCCCGGAGACACGAACCCCTGAGACACGAGCCCCGGTGACACGAGTCCTGGAGAAATGAGCTCCTGAGACACGAGCGCCGGAGACACGAGCCCCGGAGACACGAGCCCCGGTGATACGAGCCCCGGAGACACGAGCCCCGGAGACTACCAGGTAAATTGGCATTAACCCATCACTACCCACAGACCACCAGGGATGTCATCATAAACCCCTAACTGCCCTAGACCACCAGCAATATCTGCATTAACCCTTCACTGTCCAGAGATGTTTGTAGTAACCCCCTTTTTTTTACCAGTTAATCTTAGTATTGACCATTTCATTACCCTAGACAATCAGGAATATTGGCATTGACCCTTTAAGTATCCTAGGCCAGCAGGAAAGTTGAAATTTACCCCTATTAACCCCAAATTACAAGACATGTTGACCCCTTTAGTATCACAAACAAGGGAGGTAAAAATGAATCCTGCTGATACTCTAGACCACCAGGGAGTTTGAAAGCAATTGACTTCTCTAGATAATGAGAAAAGTTGGTATTAACCCATTCACTACTCTAGGTTAGTAGAGATGCTGGGGGTGACCTATACTCATATAATACTAGTAGCACAGAGCACCCCAGGAGTTGCGGAAATCTTGGAGTTTTGTAGTAAATCTATAGGACCAAGTGACCTGGAAATGTATGGGCTCCATAAGAATGAAGAACTGGGCACCATCATGTGCTGGAGTTTGACCCCCCACCACCCACCCCCCATTTCTTGCTCCCCTCTCCTATTCCTGGGGGTACTGACCAGGTTCTTACCTTCCATGTTGACCCCTCTCTCTCCCCATGTTTGGTCTCTATATCATACATGAAAGGAACGCAGCCAAATTAATTGTGATTAAATATAGAAAAGGGCAAAAAGAAGCAAAAAATCACAAAATCATCAATGGAAATGTCAGGAGGGCGCTGGTGTTATCAGCTTCTCGCAGAGCGAGGGGGTCGCAGCTGAATTTATGGCTTTCCCTCTGTTCCGGAAGAAGAAGAAGATGTCAGATTGAGGGATGAATATTTGCTTTTGTCTATTTTTTAATGACCTAATGAACAGTATAAGAGGAATATTCACCATGGCTCAGTGTAAGGATATGAGCTGTTCTCCCCCAGAGCTGACAGCTGCGGGGCCCGGGCCCCATCGCTCACATCAGGCGGATGCTGGGAATCTTCACAGGGTATCAATTATGTGCAGCATCCCATAATGAATCATCCTGAACGATCCACCCACTGCTCCCAGGACTCACATATACAGGACATATACAGGACGCACGGCTGCATGCAGAAAGAAATGCTCAACTAGCAATTCCCTAATGTTATTCTATCACTGACATGGACCCCTATAGAGGCAAAGCCAAAATGTGTGCACTAAAGGGGCTGAACATGTACAACATGCTGCAGTATGACAGTCTGTACTCTGCAAAGGGAGCTGATAAATGAGAATGTATGGGATCTATGGGGGATTCAGTAAATGGGGAGCGGATGGTGAGATACGGAGCCTTAAAGTCAAAGCTTCAAAACATTGTTACCCTTTTGCTTCTGGTGCTTTCTAGTCTACTTTACTGATTCTTCAGATTCTCTGCTTGATGTTTCTTGTTACTCTCAGATCTGGGACAAACCTAACAGTCTCACGTCCTACTCAGCGGCACCATTATTGTTCTTAATAGTTTGTTACATTGTATCAATCTGATTAAAATGTGTCATTCTGGAGCAATGTAGCTCACAGAGGATTGTACACAACAAAAATTAGGTTATTCCCCATCCATTGCATAGAGGATAATTTGCTGATCACTGGGATGTGATAATTGAGGGTTTTTTGCAGTTACCATTTTAATATGATATTTACAAACTCTTTGGAAGAAGCATTATTCCTGAACCAGCATTTCATCCTTAGAACTGTCACAGGTAACAGACAGTCCTGTGGTGTCCGGCTATAGAAGGTCAC
Source organism: Anomaloglossus baeobatrachus (assembly GCF_048569485.1). Classification (NCBI taxonomy): domain Eukaryota; kingdom Metazoa; phylum Chordata; class Amphibia; order Anura; family Aromobatidae; genus Anomaloglossus; species Anomaloglossus baeobatrachus. The sequence continues at coordinate 182,103,961 of NC_134363.1, read as the reverse complement.
AGCATTGGGCTGCACAAACTGCTCCCCGACCTTCTATTATTTCTTCTATATTGCTCAATAACGGACGGATGTTTAGTCAGTGTTTAGATCAGATTTGCAGCAGTGTTTTGTACCAGAGTCAGTTTTTACCATCAGTTTCATCAATGATTTTCTGGTATGAAAAGAAAGAAGTTGCAAAGCTTCTATACATTGCCGTCCTTGAACTGTCCGTGTTTCACTTTGCAGGGATGTTTCACAGATCCATCGCTGCTCTTTTGATCACCCAGTGTCACAGGTAACAGACAGTCCTGTGGTGTCCGACTATAGAAGGTCAAAGTGTTTGGCTGCACAAACTACTACTTGACCTTCTATTATTTCTGCTTGGTTTTCATCCCTTTCCCTTTAGGACCCGGCGTTGTTCCTCTGCCTTTCAGCTGTTTTTCATATCAGCACTTCTCTTGGTGCCTTTACATATCTTCACTTCCTATTACTTGGTGCTGGTGACATCTCGTACACCTTTAACAAGTCTTCAGTGCAAGCAGTCGGCTTGTATACATCTAGAGAAACTTTGTTGTTCCTCTCCCTGAGTCATCTGGAGATACGTTGTTTGTTCACTTTCCCCCTGTTTGTTATCCTGTGTCTTCTTTAGCGCTTAGTGGGGTTGACTAAGCGCTCATCCCATCCGCTCCCTACTTAGGCCCAGGTCAGAGTCAGCCTAGGGCCTAGTATCCGGCTCGGCACATAGATGTGGAACCTATCTAGGGTGGTGAAGGAAGCCAAGGCCCAGCAGTAGGTTTGGTCAGGGGGTCACCATCTCCCCCTTCCCTTTTGCCATTTGCTTAGTACTTCCCCATACGTAGCGCAACAAGAACAAAACAATAATAATGTTCCCATTAACTGACAGCAAGCAGAGATCATGAAAAAAGAATTTTAACACAAAATACATTGAAATGTTCATGTTTTAAAGAGTTAGGGCTAGGACACATGGCAAATAAAACGGTCCGAGTGGAATGTGATAAAAAAATAAATAAATCACATTTCAACCAGACCAATGTTACTTTATGGAGCCATTCCCATCTGTGATTGTTTTCTCAGCCCTAATTGGAGTGAGAAAACAGTCGCAGCATGCTGAGGGTGGAATCCGATCCATTTTCATAGTCTATGGGTGCGAGAGAAACATTGGACTGCACTCGGATGACACCGGAGTGCAGTGCGATAATCACATCAGCTGGCAATGGAGGAGATATGGAGATTAATCCCTCCCTCTCTTCCACAGCTGTGATCGGATCACAGTGGCATGACACTCTGCTTACATTCGCAGCACAGCGGGAGCCGAGAGTCGCTACCAATGTACTCGCATTGGATGCCATACGCTTGTGTGGACACAACCTTAGTGGCAATGGAACAAGCTGATTGCTAGGGGTCCTATTCCTGGGCCCCCCTCCTGATGCCGAGAACTGAGCTCTAAAATGCCTTGTTAGAAAGTATCTCCAGCAATGTCACAGATGAAGAACCGGGGCTGCAATCTGATGGGTCAGGATAATTGCATGACTCCACCATCGGACTCCATAGCAATCAGCGAGTAATCTCCTATCCGGTCCTTATTATAATAGTCGTTCAAAACTCTGTGCTGATTAATTTCTTAATATATTTTTATAACGTCTGGAGCTTTATTTTTGTGACACAAAGCTCCAAATTTTTGCAGAAGTAAAAAGATGAATTCCTCCCTCCCTGCAGCTGCCAGCAGAGGGCGCTTACTGCATCCGTGCACATAGAGCCCTGTATACAGCTCTCAGGACTCATCCCTTTAATCTATGCAGGAAGCTGCAGCTGCTCACATAGAATAGTAAAGAATCAGCCGGAATTTTAAACCTAAAACAAAAGAAAGGGGTCAAGAGAAGTGAAAAGCCGCGGCCCATATCACATTCCCTAACATCTCACTATGGCGATTATTAAGCTGCAACTCTTGCAGAAAACTCCCCCATCGCTGTGAAATGACCGTCTGCCGCCCCTTCTATGATCCCTGATATTACATTTATTACTAGGAGCATGCTGATGTTGTAGCAGAGCCACTTCCAGTAATGGATGAGTCAAAGGAGCAGAAAAACAAAATATTTCCACTTATTAAAAATCCTCCTGATGAATGGGGCTGATATGTGATGATATAGGATTATACTGCGGGAGGTGCAGCGAGTCCAGGACCGCGGCCGTCCCTGGAAGGACAATTATGTGAGCATTAAGGAGCACAAATCTTATTATTTGCAACCTCGATGCCTCCCTCCAGTTTCTTGCTCTTTGTTTATTGCGATATGAAATTTGCTTTGCCAGTTTGTAACATCATTATTTTTTGCCTGTAATGTTCAATTGTCCCATTGCCCGCGGTGCAATATACAGAAGTATCGGTATCTCGGCGGATGACGTCTGGGTTATGCACAAAGATACACTGAATATTTTATTGCAGTTCTGATCCTGGGCATTATTTAAAGGGGTCTATGGGGTTCCCGGAGAAGAACGCACATCCACCTTTAAATGCCATGTAACTTACAGGACAGACCTCGGTTTACATTTTTGGGTGAAGATCTTTAAAGGGAATCTGTCATCAGGTATTTACTATGTAATCTGACAGCAGCATAATGTAGGGGCAGAGACCCTGATTCCAGTAATATGCCATTTATTGGGCTGTATTTTGCGGTTTCAATAAAATCACTGTTTTATCGGCAGGAGGTTATCACTAGAAAACTAGGTGTCCTGTGACTCCTAGTCCAATGCCCCAGCACTGATTAGTAGCTTTCTGTCTGCCAATATACAATGTACACAGAAAGCTGCCACTTCTAGTCCAATGCCCCAGCACTGATTAGTAGCTTTCTGTCTGCCAATATACAATGTACACAGAAAGCTGCCACTTCTAGTCCAATGCCCCAGCACTGATTAGCAGCTTTCTGTCTGCCAATATACAATGTACACAGAAAGCCGCCACTTGTAGTCCAATGCCCTCCAGCACTGATTAGCAGCTTTCTGTCAACATACAGTGTACACAGAAAATGGCCACTTCTAGTCTAATACACTAGCACTGATTAGCAGCTTTCTGTCAATATACAGTGTACACAGAAAATGGCCAATTCTAGGCTAATACACCAGCACTGATTAGCAGCTTTCTGTCAATATACAGTGTACACAGAAAATGACCAATTCTAGGCTAATACACCAGCACTGATTAGCAGCTTTCTGTCAATATACAGTGTACACAGAAAATTGACACTCTTAGTCTAATACACCAGCACTGATTAGCAGCTTTCTGTCAATATACAGTGTACACAGAAAGTCACCACTCCTAGTCTAATACACTAGCACTGATTAGCAGCGTTCTGTCAATATACAGTGTACAGAGAAAGTCGCCACTTCTAGTCTAATACACCAGCACTGATTAGCAGCTTTCTGTCAATATACAGTGTACACAGAAAATCTCCACTCCTAGTCTAATACACCAGCACTGATTAGCAGCTTTCTGTCAATATACAGTGTACACAGAAAGTCGCCACTTCTAGTCTAATAAACCAGCACTGATTAGCAGCTTTCTGTCAATATACAGTGTACACAGAAAATCGCCACTTCTAGTCTAATACACCAGCAGTGATTAGCAGCTTTCTGTCAATTTACAGTGTACACAGAAAGTCGCCACTTCTAGTCTAATACACCAGCACTGATTAGCAGCTTTCTGTCAATATTCAGTGTACACAGAAAGCTGCAACTCATAGTCTAACGTCCCCAGGACTGATTAGTAGCTTTTTGTCAATATACAGTGTACACAGAAAGCTGCAACTCATAGTGTAACATCCCCAGCACTGATTAGCAGCTTTCTGTCAGTACACAGTGTACACAGAAAGCTGCAACTCATAGTCTAATGTCTTTAGCAAAGAATGAACTAGACGTATTCATTTAATTCATTGCTATTTAAACCTATATAAACTGTAAAGTTTTTTTTATTTTACGGATCTTTATGATTTTCATTTATACAAGCAGCGCAGGAAAATTACCGTTATTTCTCCAGCTCCTGCTATCAGATTATATAGCAAGAACCTGCTGACAGATTCCTTGTAAACGCCCTGTATTGCTTTAGACAGGAAGATTAAAGCTTTTACTACCGGCAGCCACCACTAGGGGGAGCTTATGGCATGTTTCAAGACTGAACGCTGGTAATACTGTATGCAGAAGTCACATCAGCTCCCCCTAGTGGTGACTGCAGGTAGCCGGAACTGTCGCAGCTGAAGCTTTATAATTATACAAAGGATGTTTTGTTTCTACCAGAAAAAAAATAGAACAATGACAAATAGATGTCTCACAGCTTTCCATGACTCCTCGATGGCTACTTTATTTATTTATTTATTTATATATATTTTTTAACACTCCAGATAATGTTAGTTTGGATGATGGGCTGTCTCCGCACTCTTTCTCAGAGCTCTGCACTCAGATTGCGAGACTATAATCTGTAATGCTGTGTCCCCGTCTCTCCTCTCCTGCAGGGACGCGTTGTCACTCACCGCCATGGCCAGCTCCTTCCAGGCTGCCCGGCGTCCCTGCTCGCTACTTCACATGTCTCCCTCCTCCCACTGCCCAGAGTCTGTTGCGCACGTCACAGGACCTTTGGGAGTGCTCCTAGTGAGTGGCCCTCTCCTAAAGGGCCAGCATGCCACTGCCAGGAAGTGCCTCTCAGCCTATTGCTGAGAGGCACTGGGTATTTAAGGCACGCTCCCACGAGGGAAGGTGCCTCTTCAACACCCTCAGTCCTGTTAGTCAGTTGGTTCTGCTTAGTCAGTTGTTGGGTCTCTGCCCGTACCTGGCTACCACCCCTTTCCTGCCTGTTGGCACCTGGTCCCAGCCTGTCCTGCCTGTTGGCACCTGGTCCCAGCCTGTCCTGCCTGTTGGCACCTGGTTCCAGTCCTGTCCTGCCCGAATCTGGTCCAAGCCTGTCCTGCCTGTTGGCACCTTGTTCCAGTCCTGTCCTGCCCATACCTGGTCCCAGCCTGTCCTGCCTGTTGGCATCTGCTTCCAGTCCTGTCCTGCCCGTACCTGGTCCCAGCCCGTCCTGCCTGTTGGCATTTGGTTCCAGACCTGTCCTGCCCGTACCTGGTCCCAGCCCGTCCTGCCTGTTGGCATCTGGTTCCAGTCCTGTCCTGCCCGTACCTGGTCCCAGCCTGTCCTGCCTGTTGGCACCTTGTTCCAGTCCTGTCCTGCCCATACCTGGTCCCAGCCTGTCCTGCCTGTTGGCATCTGCTTCCAGTCCTGTCCTGCCCGTACCTGGTCCCAGCCCGTCCTGCCTGTTGGCATCTGGTTCCAGTCCTCTCCTGCCCGTACCTGGTCCCAGCCCGTCCTGCCTGTTGGCATCTGGTTCCAGTCCTGTCCTGCCCGTACCTGGTCCCAGCCCGTCCTGCCTGTTGGCATCTGGTTCCAGTCCTTCCCTGCCCGTACCTGGTCCCAGCCCGTCCTGTCTGTTGGCACCTGGTTCCAGTCCTGTCCTGCCCATACCTGGTCCCAGCCCGTCCTGCCTGTTGGCACCTGGTTCCAGTCCTGTCCTGCCCGTACCTGGTCCCAGCCGGTCCTGCCTGTTGGCACCTGGTTCCAGTCCCGTCCTGCCTGTACCTGGATTTTGCCTGTCCACCCTGCCCTGTTGGTACTATAGACTCTGCCTGCCTGTCCTGCCCTGGCCGTGCCATCTGCCTTGCTTGTGACTTTGCTTGTCCATCCTGCCCTGTTGGTCCTATAGACTCTGCCTGTCCGTCCTGCCTGTGATGTCCACCCTGAGCCACCCTGGTGGTCCCTGTCTGCACTTGAGACTCAGTCCTGTCTGCTCTTGTGTCTATCCCTGTCCTGGGGGTCAGCTGCCACAGTCATGGTCCTCTACCCCATGGAAGGGTACACCAGGGGTCTCCCTGTGGTCCAGTGGGTCCACTTCAGCTTGGCGCAGTATAATTTCCAGAATTCGGCATCTGGAGACGGATTGTTTATTATTCTGCAGGAAGTAAATGTATCTAATTTCATCCGTCGGTTTCCGTCCATAAATCTGGAGATAATTGTCCTCGTCATTTCGCGTCGCCTCCTCCGTATAGAGGCCATCACTCCGGGGCCCTGCTATCGGGACCCATGAGCGAGTCACACTGCTGGATATCTGGGGCAATGTGTCCTGGGAGCTCCAGAACCAACGTAACCAAAGCGCTTGATCCCTGGACTGGCATCCACTGGAGACTGCAGATGTCACACGTCGCCTTCTCCCTCCGATGAGGCCCCACACCCTGACACTGGGCAACGTTCCGCCCTAGACTAATTATACCCTCCTCTCACCAGTTACAATTACATACTGGGAATATAATTCGTATTGTTGGAGACAATTGTGCAAAGCCAAAAAAATCAAATCCAGGACCAATTAATAGTGAGAGTCATGGAGGAGCCAGTAGAGGGCGATATTGTGCCAGCCCAGCTTTCGGGGCATATTATTAATGAACCTGCCCCCGGTGATGTGGCCCCTTTAATAATACAGAGCAATAATCTATGTAATGAGCATCTGATACATCAGGAAAGGGGAGAAGCTGCGATTCCATCCTAATATGAAAGGGTCATTAATAGTGTTTCAGGACCGCGGACAGCTGCCGCTCCGCCATATTGCCCGGACGTGGCCGCATCAACTGCACGAAGCAAGAATCTATTGTTATAGAGAGCAGAGAAGAAAAAATCTGTACTGCTAATCACAGAAACATGAAATAATGTATCTGGAAATCTACAATGTAATTATGCAAAACGTCAACCTATAAATGAGATTAGGTTTCTACACAAAGTAATCACATCTGTTTCATTCATCTATACCCCGTGTCCACAGATGGAGCTCCCCATGTACCAATGTATGCGCTGCGCCCCAAATCCTCTGACTTCCATCACACTGCAATATACAGTAATGGAATTATAAAGTTGTCTCCCTGCAGCCACCACTAGAGGGAGCTCACTACATACAGATTTATACAGCTACCACTAGGGGGAGCTCACTACATACAGATTTATACAGCCACCACTAGAGGGAGCTCACTACATACAGATTTATACAGCCACCACTAGAGGGAGCTCACTACATACAGATTTATACAGTCACCACTAGAGGGAGCTCACTACATACAGATTTATACAGCCACCACTAGAGGGAGCTCACTACATACAGATTTATACAGCCACCACTAGAGGGAGCTCACTACATACAGATTTATACAGCCACCACTAGAGGGAGGTCACTACATACAGATTTATACAGCCACCACTAGAGGGAGCTCACTACATACAGATTTATACAGCCACCACTAGAGGGAGGTCACTACATACAGATTTATACAGCCACCACTAGGGGGAGCTCACTACATACAGATTTATACAGCCACCACTAGGGGAAGCTCACTACATACAGATTTATACAGCCACCACTAGAGGGAGCTCACTACATACAGATTTATACAGCCACCACTAGAGGGAGCTCACTACATACAGATTTATACAGCCACCACTAGAGGGAGGTCACTACATACAGATTTATACAGCCACCACTAGAGGGAGCTCACTACATACAGATTTATACAGCCACCACTAGAGGGAGGTCACTACATACAGATTTATACAGCCACCACTAGAGGGAGCTCACTACATACAGATTTATACAGCCACCACTAGAGGGAGGTCACTACATACAGATTTATACAGCCACCACTAGAGGGAGCTCACTACATACAGATTTATACAGGCACCACTAGAGGGAACTCACTACATACAGATGTATACAGCCACCACTAGAGGGAGCTCACTACATACAGATTTATACAGCCACCACTAGAGGGAGCTCACTACATACAGATTTATATAGCCACCACTAGAGGGAGCTCACTACATACAGATTTATACAGCCACCACTAGAGGGAGCTCACTACATACAGATTTATACAGCCACCACTAGAGGGAGCTCACTACATACAGATTATACAGCCACCACTAGAGGAAGCTCACTACATACAGATTTATACAGCCACCACTAGAGGGAACTCACTACATACAGATTTATACAGCCACCACTAGAGGGAGCTCAATATATAAAGATTTATACAGTCACCACTAGGTGGAGCTCAATACATAAAGATTTATACAGTCACCACTAGAGGGAGCTCACTACATACAGATTTATACAGCCACCACTAGGGGAAGCTCACTACATACAGATTTATACAGCTACCACTAGAGGGAGCTCACTACATACAGATTTATACAGCCACCACTAGAGGGAGCTCACTACATACAGATTTATACAGGCACCACTAGAGGAAGCTCACTACATACAGATTTATACAGCTACCACTAGAGGGAGCTCACTACATACAGATTTATACAGCCCCCACTAGAGGGAGCTCACTACATACAGATTTATACAGCCACCACTAGAGGGAGCTCACTGCATACAGATTTATACAGCCACCACTAGAGGGAGCTCACTACATACAGATTTATACAGCCACCACTAGGGGAAGCTCACTACATACAGATTTATACAGCTACCACTAGAGGGAGCTCACTACATACAGATTTATACAGGCACCACTAGAGGAAGCTCACTACATACAGATTTATACAGCTACCACTAGAGGGAGCTCACTACATACAGATTTATACAGCCACCACTAGAGGGAGCTCACTACATACAGATTTATACAGCGTCCACTAGAGGGAGCTCACTACATACAGATTTATACAGCGTCCACTAGAGGGAGCTCACTGCATACAGATTTATACAGCCACCACTAGAGGGAGCTCACTGCATACAGATTTATACAGCCACCACTAGAGGGAGCTCACTACATACAGATTTATACAGCCACCACTAGAGGGAGCTCACTACATACAGATTTATACAGCCACCACTAGGGGAAGCTCACTACATACAGATTTATACAGCCAACACTAGAGGGAGCTCACTACATACAGATTTACAGTTAGGTCCAGAAATATTTGGACAGTGACACAATTTTCGCGAGTTGGGCTCTGCATGCCACCACATTGGATTTGAAATGAAACCTCTACAACAGAATTCAAGGGCAGATTGTAACGTTTAATTTGAAGGTTTGAACAAAAATATCTGATAGAAATTGTAGGAATTGTACACATTTCTTTACAAACACTCCACATTTTAGGAGGTCAAAAGTAATTGGACAAATAAACCAAACCCAAACAAAATATTTTTATTTTCAATATTTTGTTGCGAATCCTTTGGATGCAATCACTGCCTTAAGTCTGGAACCCATGGACATCACCAAACGCTGGGTTTCCTCCTTCTTAATGCTTTGCCAGGCCTTTACAGCCGCAGCCTTCAGGTCTTGCTTGTTTGTGGGTCTTTCCGTCTTAAGTCTGGATTTGAGCAAGTGAAATGCATGCTCAATTGGGTTAAGATCTGGTGATTGACTTGGCCATTGCAGAATGTTCCACTTTTTTGCATTCATGAACTCCTGGGTAGCTATGGCTGTATGCTTGGGGTCATTGTCCATCTGTACTATGAAGCGCCGTCCGATCAACTTTGCGGCATTTGGCTGAATCTGGGCTGAAAGTATATCCCTGTACACTTCAGAATTCATCCGGCTACTCTTGTCTGCTGTTATGTCATCAATAAACACAAGTAACCCAGTGCCATTGAAAGCCATGCATGCCCATGCCATCATGTTGCCTCCACCATGTTTTACAGAGGATGTGGTGTGCCTTGGATCATGTGCCGTTCCCTTTCTTCTCCAAACTTTTTTCTTCCCATCATTCTGGTACAGGTTGATCTTTGTCTCATCTGTCCATAGAATACTTTTCCAGAACTGAGCTGGCTTCATGAGGTGTTTTTCAGCAAATGTAACTCTGGCCTGTCTATTTTTGGAATTGATGAATGGTTTGCATCTAGATGTGAACCCTTTGTATTTACTTTCATGGAGTCTTCTCTTTACTGTTGACTTAGAGACAGATACACCTACTTCACTGAGAGTGTTCTGGACTTCAGTTGATGTTGTGAACGGGTTCTTCTTCACCAAAGAAAGTATGCGGCGATCATCCACCACTGTTGTCATCCGTGGACGCCCAGGCCTTTTTGAGTTCCCAAGCTCACCAGTCAATTCCCTTTTTCTCAGAATGTACCCGACTGTTGATTTTGCTACTCCAAGCATGTCTGCTATCTCTCTGATGGATTTTTTCTTTTTTTTCAGCCTCAGGATGTTCTGTTTCACCTCAATTGAGAGTTCCTTAGACTGCATGTTGTCTGGTCAAAGCAACAGCTTCCAAATGCAAAACCACACACCTGTAATCAACCCCAGACCTTTTAACTACTTCATTGATTACAGGTTAACGAGGGAGACGCCTTCAGAGTTAATTGCAGCCCTTAGAGTCCCTTGTCCAATTACTTTTGATCCCTTGAAAAAGAGGAGGCTATGCATTACAGAGCTATGATTCCTAAACCCTTTCTCCGATTTGGATGTGAAAACTCTCATATTGCAGCTGGGAGTGTGCACTTTCAGCCCATATTATATATATAATTGTATTTCTGAACATGTTTTTGTAAACAGCTAAAATAACAAAACTTGTGTCTCTGTCCAAATATTTCTGGACCTAACTGTATACAGCCACCACTAGAGGGAGCTCACTACATACAGATTTATACAGCCACCACTAGAGGGAGCTCACTGCATACAGATTTATACAGTCACCACTAGGGGGAGCTCACTACATACAGATTTATACATCCACCACTAGATGGAGCTCACTACATACAGATTTATACAGCCACCACTAGAGGGAGCTCACTACATACAGATTTATACAGCCACCACTAGAGGGAGCTCACTACATACAGATTTATACAGCCACCACTAGAGGGAGCTCACTACATACAGATTTATACAGCCACCACTAGAGGGAGCTCACTACATACAGATTTATACAGCCACCACTAGAGGGAGCTCACTACATACAGATTTATACAGCCACCACTAGGGGGAGCTCACTACATACAGATTTATACAGCCAACACTAGAGGGAGCTCACTACATACAGATTTATACAGCCACCACAAGAGGGAGCTCACTACATACAGATTTATACAGCCACCACTAGAGGGAGCTCACTGCATACAGATTTATACAGTCACCACTAGGGGGAGCTCACTACATACAGATTTATACAGCCCCCACTAGAGGGAGCTCACTACATACAGATTTATACAGCCACCACTAGAGGGAGCTCACTACATACAGATTTATACAGCCCCCACTAGAGGGAGCTCACTACATACAGATTTATCCAGCCACCACTAGAGGGAGCTCACTATATACAGATTTATACAGCCACCACTAGAGGGAGCTCACTACATACAGATTTATACAGCCACCACTAGAGGGAGCTCATTACATACAGATTTATACAGCCATCACTAGAGGGAGCTCACTACATACAGATTTATACAGCCACCACTAGAGGGAGCTCACTACATACAGATTTATACAGCCACCACTAGAGGGAACTGACTACATACAGATTTATATATCCTCCACTAGAGGGAGCTCACTACATACAGATTTATACAGCCACCACTAGAGGGAGATCACTGCATACAGATTTATACAGTCACCACTAGGGGGAGCTCACTACATACAGATTTATACAGCCCCCACTAGAGGGAGCTCACTACATACAGATTTATACAGCCACCACTAGAGGGAGCTCACTACATACAGATTTATACAGCCCCCACTAGAGGGAGCTCACTACATACAGATTTATACAGCCACCACTAGAGGGAGCTCACTATATACAGATTTATACAGCCACCACTAGAGGGAGCTCACTACATACAGATTTATACAGCCACCACTAGAGGGAGCTCATTACATACAGATTTATACAGCCATCACTAGAGGGAGCTCACTACATACAGATTTATACAGCCACCACTAGAGGGAGCTCACTACATACAGATTTATACAGCCACCACTAGAGGGAACTGACTACATGCAGATTTATACACCCACCACTAGGGGGAGCTCACTATATACAGATTTATATATCCTCCACTAGAGGGAGCTCACTACATACAGATTTATACAGCCACCACTAGAGGGAACTGACTACATACAGATTTATATATCCACCACTAGAGGGAACTCACTACATACAGATTTATATATCCACCACTAGAGGGAGCTCACTACATACAGATTTATATATCCACCACTAGAAGGAGCTCACTACATACAGATTTATACAGCCCCCACTAGAGGGAGCTCACTACATACAGATTTATACAGCCACCACTAGAGGGAGCTCACTATATACAGATTTATACAGCCACCACTAGAGGGAGCTCACTACATACAGATTTATACAGCCACCACTAGAGGGAGCTCACTACATACAGATTTATACAGCCACCACTAGAGGGAGCTCACTGCATACAGATTTATACAGTCACCACTAGGGAGAGCTCACTACATACAGATTTATACAGCCCCCACTAGAGGGAGGTCACTACATAGAGATTTATATATCCACCACTAGAGGGAGATCACTACATACAGATTTATACAGCCACCACTAGGGTGAGCTCACTACATACAGATTTATACAGCCACCACTAGAGGGAGCTCAGGAGTGCAGTCAGGAACAAGGCCAATGTCAAGCTCAGGATCAATAGTCAATAGCAATACAAGCACAAGAAACAGAAAGGATTGTTATACCTTAATTACCAAAGCATCAGAATTTACATCTTCCTTGGGGCCCAGGCATTTGTACAGCCAGAGCGCAATCCTGCTGGTCATTCATCCATTGTCTGGAACTGTGAGGGGGGAAATATATAACCCAACTATAAATCTGTATGTAGTGAGCTCCCCCTAGTGGAGGCTGTATAAATCTGTATGTAGTGAGCTCCCCCTAGTGGAGGCTGTATAAATCTGTATGTAGTGAGCTCCCTTTAGTGGTGGCTGTATACATCTGTATGTAGTGAGCTCCCCCTAGTGGAGGCTGTATAAATCTGTATGTAGTGAGCTCCCCCTAGTGGAGGCTGTGTATAAATCTGTATGTAGTGAGCTCCCTCTAGTGGAGGCTGTATAAATCTGTATGTAGTGAGCTCCCTCTAGTGGTGGCTGTATAAATCTGTATGTAGTGAGCTCCCTTTAGTGGTGGCTGTATAAATCTGTATGTAGTGAGCTCCCTCTAGTGGTGGCTGTATAAATCTGTATGTAGTGAGCTCCCTTTAGTGGTGGCTGTATAAATCTGTATGTAGTGAGCTCCCCCTAGTGGAGGCTGTATAAATCTGTATGTAGTGAGCTCCCCCTAGTGGAGGCTGTGTATAAATCTGTATGTAGTGAGCTCCCTCTAGTGGAGGCTGTATAAATCTGTATGTAGTGAGCTCCCTCTAGTGGTGACTGTATAAATCTGTATGTAGTGATCTCCCTCTAGTGGTGGCTGTATAAATCTGTATGTAGTGATCTCCCTCTAGTGGTGGCTGTATAAATCTGTATGTAATGAGCTCCCTCTAGTGGTGGCTGTATAAATCTGTATGTAGTGAGCTCCCTCTAGTAGTGACTGTATAAATCTGTATGTAGTGACCGCCCTCTAGTGGTGGCTGTATAAATCTGTATGTAGTGAGCTCCCTCTAGTGGTGGATGTATAAATCTGTCTGTAGTGATCTCCCTCTAGTGGTGGCTGTATAAATCTGTATGTAGTGAGCTCCCCCTAGTGGTGACTGTATAAATCTGTATGTAGTGAGCTCCCTCTAGTGGTGGCTGTATAAATCTGTATGTAGTGACCTCCCTCTAGTGGTGACTGTATAAATCTGTATGTAGTGAGCTTCCTCTAGTGGTGACTGTATATATCTGTATGTAGTAACCTCCCTCTAGTGGTGGCTGTATAAATCTGTATGTAGTGACCTCCCCCTAGTGGAGGCTGTATAAACCTGTATGTAGTGAGCTCCCCCTAGTGGTGGATGTATAAATCTGTATGTAGTGAGCTCCCGCTAGTGGTGGCTGTATAAATCTGTATGTAGTGAGCTCCCTCTAGTAGTGACTGTATAAATCTGTATGTAGTGACCTCCCTCTAGTGGTGGATGTATAAATCTGTATGTAGTGAGCTCCCTCTAGTGGTGGCTGTATACATCTGTATCTAGTGAGCTCCCTCTAGTGGTGCCTGTATAAATCTGTATGTAGCGAGCTCCCTCTAGTGGTGGCTGTATAAATCTGTATGTAGTGACCTCCCTCTAGTGGTGGCTGTATAAATCTGTATGTAGTGAGCTCCCCCTAGTGGAGGCTGTATAAATCTGTATGTAGTGAGCTCCCTCTAGTGGAGGCTGTATAAATCTGTATGTAGTGCGCTCCCTCTAGTGGTGGCTGTATACATCTGTATCTAGTGAGCTCCCTCTAGTGGTGGCTGTATACATCTGTATGTAGCGAGCTCCCTCTAATAGTGCCTGTATAAATCTGTATGTAGTGAGCTCCCTCTAGTGGTGGCTGTATAAATCTGTATGTAGTGAGCTCCCTCTAGTGGTGGCTGTATAAATCTGTATGTAGTGAGCTCCCCCTAGTGGAGGCTGTCTGTATAAATCTGTATGTAGTGCGCTCCCTCTAGTGGTGGCTGTATACATCTGTATCTAGTGAGCTCCCTCTAGCGGTGGCTGTATACATCTGTATGTAGTGAGCTCCCTCTAATGGTGCCTGTATAAATCTGTATGTAGTGAGCTCCCTCTAGTGGTGGCTGTATAAATCTGTATGTAGTGAGCTCCCTCTAGTGGTGGCTGTATACATCTGTATGTAGTGAGCTCCCTCTAGTGGTGCCTGTATAATTCTGTATGTAGTGAGCTCCCTCTAGTGGTGGCTGTATAAATCTGTATGTAGTGACCTCCCCCTAGTGGAGGCTGTATAAATCTGTATGTAGTGAGCTCCCTCTAGTGGCGGATGTATACATCTGTATGTAGTGACCTCCCTCTAGTGGTGGCTGTATAAATCTGTATGTAGTGAGCTCCTCCTAGTGGTGGCTGTATAAATCTGTATGTAGTGCGCTTCTGACTTGCCCACCACAGGCCCTTAGGTGACTCGGTGTCGGGCCGGACTAGTCCAGGGTAGTCAGCGGTGGCGGGGCCCGACTCCGTGACCCTGGTGGAGTCAATTAAAGTGGCGGTATGGATGGGGGAGATGGTGATGTTAAAGTTTATGGAAAATATATTCATGACGCCACCTGTGGATTGCGGCTATGGAGCCGCCGCTGCTGGAAAGGGCCTCCGGGGCTGATTAATGGCAGCTGGGATGGTTCTGCTCCCCATAGGTGGAGCGGGTACCTCGGGGCAACCGTCGGTGCTTGTAAGAGTCTATGGTGTTTTGTGAATGATGCGGTGCAGGATGAATCAGATGACACAGGGGTTGCAGTTCAGATGTTTACTCACTGTTTCTGAGTCCAGGTGTCGACAAACCAGTTGCCCGGCAGTATGCTGGGACCCACTGTGAGGGACCTCCGCCGATCCCAGGTAGTTCCAGGGCCAATGCCGGTGCACCCCTTCTTGTGTGTCCTTTCTCCTGACTGACTTCTTAGCCTTGACTATTAGTTGAACTGGTCTTGGCCTCCACCACAGGACCTGAACAAGGGGCTTGCCTCACTGGTTTCTTGCCCTCTTCCCAGGGGGACTGTGGCAGGTTGTGGCCCCGGGCGCTTGCAGCCACCCTGGGCCTCGGTGTCACTTTATGAGGAAAGGTCTTTCTTCCCTCTGTCTGGGGACCGTCCCCGAATGCAGCCAGATCCCTCCACCCGATCTTCCTGTGGAGCAGGCCACGAGCGAATATGCCCTTCCGTGGCCCTGGGATCCTTTCTTTTCTTTGGGTGTCACCTGGGCCTTGCTAGACCCCAGGATCTTCACCAGGAACCTATTTCTGTTTCTTTCTGTCAGACTTCACTCCTCCACTCTCCTGAGGTAACCACCTCCTCTCACTCCTCCACTCTCCTGAGGTAACCGCCTCCTCTCACTCCTCCACTCTCCTGAGGTAACCACCTCCTCTCACTCCTCCACTCTCCTGAGGTAACCGCCTCCTCTCACTCCTCCACTCTCCTGAGGTAACCACCTCCTCTCACTCCTCCACTCTCCTGAGGTAACCACCTTTTCTCACTCCTCCACTCTCCTGAGGTAACCACCTCCTCCCACTCCTCCACTCTCCTGAGGTAACCACCTCCTCTCACTCCTCCACTCTCCTGAGGTAACCACCTCCTCCCACTCCTCCACTCTCCTGAGGTAACCACCTCCTCTCACTCCTCCACTCTCCTGAGGTAACCACCTCCTCCCACTCCTCCACTCTCCTGAGGTAACCACCTCCTCTCACTCCTCCACTCTCCTGAGGTAACCACCTCCTCTCACTCCTCCACTCTCCTGAGGTAACCACCTCCTCTCACTCCTCCACTCTCCTGAGGTAACCACCTCCTCTCACTCCTCCACTCTCCTGAGGTAACCGCCTCCTCTCACTCCTCCACTCTCCTGAGGTAACCGCCTCCTCTCACTCCTCCACTCTCCTGAGGTAACCACCTTTTCTCACTCCTCCACTCTCCTGAGGTAACCACCTCCTCCCACTCCTCCACTCTCCTGAGGTAACCACCTCCTCTCACTCCTCCACTCTCCTGAGGTAACCACCTCCTCCCACTCCTCCACTCTCCTGAGGTAACCACCTCCTCCCACTCCTCCACTCTCCTGAGGTAACCACTCCCTCTCACTCCTCCACTCTCCTGAGGTAACCACCTCCTCCCACTCCTCCACTCTCCTGAGGTAACCACCTCCTCCCACTCCTCCACTCTCCTGAGGTAACCACCTCCTCTCACTCCTCCACTCTCCTGAGGTAACCACTTCCTCTCACTCCTCCACTCTCCTGAGGTAACCACCTCCTCTCACTCCTCCACTCTCCTGAGGTAACCGCCTCCTCTCACTCCTCCACTCTCCTGAGGTAACCACCTCCTCTCACTCCTCCACTCTCCTGAGGTAACCACTTCCTCTCACTCCTCCACTCTCCTGAGGTAACCACCTCCTCCCACTCTCCTGAGGTAACCACCTCCTCTCACTCCTCCACTCTCCTGAGGTAACCACCTCCTCTCACTCCTCCACTCTCCTGAGGTAACCACCTCCTCTCACTCCTCCACTGTCCTGAGGTAACCACCTCCTCTCACTCCTCCACTCTCCTGAGGTAACCACCTCCTCTCACTCCTCCACTCTCCTGAGGTAACCACCTCCTCTCACTCCTCCACTCTCCTGAGGTAACCACCTCCTCTCACTCCTCCACTCTCCTGAGGTAACCACCTCCTCTCACTCCTCCACTCTCCTGAGGTAACCACCTCCTCTCACTCCTCCACTCTCCTGAGGTAACCACCTCCTCTCACTCCTCCACTCTCCTGAGGTAACCACCTCCTCTCACTCCTCCACTCTCCTGAGGTAACCACCTCCTCTCACTCCTCCACTCTCCTGAGGTAACCACCTCCTCTCACTCCTCCACTCTCCTGAGGTAACCACCTCCTCTCACTCCTCCACTCTCCTGAGGTAACCACCTCCTCTCACTCCTCCACTCTCCTGAGGTAACCGCCTCCTCTCACGACTACTCTCTGACTGACCTCACTCTGAACTTCCTAGTTCCCTTTTCTACTCTTACTTTCTGACTCCTCCCACACACCCACTGGCTAGGCCCCACCCACACTATTGGGGACCAGGAATGGGACTTATGGCCCCATGAATACATCTATGGGGGTTGCTGCCACTATCTCTGAGGCCCCCTTCACACACGTCCGTGACACACGTGCGTGTTTGGTCCGTTTCCGTATGTACCGGAGACACGGCCAAACGTGCACCAATGTTATGCTATGTTTGAGGGCACACGTGCGTTATTTCATAATGTCCGTGTGTCCGTGATCCGTATGTGTTTCCGTTTTGCACGGAAGCATGTCCGTTTTCTGCACGGAACACGCACACGCGGACACCGTGAAAGTCAATGGTTCTGTGCGCACAATACGTGACACGGATGCATCTCTGTATGCTCCGTGTACGTTTTGTGCTTTTTTTCTAGCGATGTCGGTCATTCTTTCTTTTCCTGTCTATGTCGGTCAATCTCCCTCAGTCCGTCGGTCGGTCTGTCTGTCGGTGGCCGCGGGTAACCTCAGTGACAGCTCAGCTGATCCCGCTACTCACCTCATTTGCTGCGTGGAGCTGTCAGGAGCGGCGGTGTATTCTGCTGCTCCTGTCACCTTCATGCAGCAGAGCTGGATGCGACGCTGGAGGTCCGTGGATTACGCCAGACATGGAGGGCTTTGTTGGGGTTAATAAATTGGTGACGAGGGAATTTGTTAGTGTTTTTTATTTCTAATAAAGGATTTTTCGGGTGTGTTTATTTACTGTAATTTACAGATTAATCATGGAAGGTATCTCGGGGAGACGCCTGACATGATTAATCTAGGATTTAGTGGCAGCTATGGGCTGCCATTAACTCCTTATTACCCCGATTGCCAACACATCAGGGCCAATCGGGAAGAGCCGGGTAGAGTCCCAGAAGAGTCGCATCTAATGGATGCGGCCATTCTGGGCGGCTGCTGGCTGATATTGTTAGGCTGGGGGGCTCCCCATAACGTGGAGCTCCCCATCCTGAGAATACCAGCCTTCAGCCGTGTGACTTTACCCTGGCTGGTATCAAAATGGGGGGACCGCACGTCGTTTTTTTTTAATTATTTATTTTTTTAACTGCACAGTATAGTCCCGCCCCCCGGCGGCTGTGATTGGTTGCAGTGAGACAGCTGTCAATCAGCATGGGGGTGTGTCTAACTGCAACCAATCATAGGCGCAGGTGGGCAGGGAAAGCAGGGAATACGAGATTGTTTAGTGAGCAGCCGGCTTTTTCAAAAGAGGAAAAGCCGCCGGAGTTTAGTGAACAGCCGCGCAGCGCCGCACCGCGCCTGTGATCGGGGAACGGTGAGTATGCGAGAGGGGTACTCCATTCAGTCACTCTGGTGATTAGCGGTCACCGGTGAGTCCTTCACGGGTGACCGCTAATCAGTACGCGACACAGACAGAGCCGCGGTATGACAATGAAGTCGGGTGAAGTTCACCCCAGTTCATTCTCTACGCGCGACTCTGTCTACTGTCAGCGGGTATGTATCTACAACATTGTGCATCACAAACACGCATAAATTCACACGGACAACACATACACATGTCAGTTATTTCTCTCACGCATAAACGGACAACCAACACGCACAACACACGGCTAGCATACGGCATTCACACAGATGGCACACGGACACAAAAAAAGGACACAAAAATGGAAAACAAATCCGAAAAACGGACGTAACACGCATGTGCGTGTTTTTTCACGGACGTGTGAAGGGGGCCTGACATAGTGTATGCCTACCAATTGGTGTGTGCAAGTTTAGTCTGTGGACCGGCATATGACCTCATTCTTACCCAGGATGGGACATCACACCTCTGGCTGAGGTGCAATATCTCTGTGGCGACGGAAGCCTCAGGGGCGCCACACTTCCTCTAGTGGTGCCTGTATAAATCTGTATGTAGTGAGCTCCCTCTAGTGGTGGCTGTATAAATCTGTATGAAGTGATCTCCCTCTAGTGGTTTCTGTATAAATCTGTATGTAGTGAGCTCCCCCTAGTGGTGGCTGTATAAATCTGTATGTAGTGAGCTCCCCCTAGTGGTGGCTGTATAAATCTGTATGTAGTGAGCTCCCCCTAGTGATGGCTGTATAAATCTGTATGTAGTGAGTTCCCCCTAGTGGTGGCTGTATAAATCTGTATGTAGTGAGCTCCCCCTAGTGGTGGCTGTATAAATCTGGATGTAGTGAGCTCCCTCTAGTGGTGGCTGTATAAATCTGTATGTAGTGAGCTCCCTCTAGTGGTGGCTGTATAAATCTGTATGTAATGAGCGCCTCCTAATAGTATATTCTTCTCTATAGGAGCAGTATTATAGTAGTTCTATTCCTGTACATAGGAGCAGTATTATAGTAGTTATATTCTTGTACATAGGGGCAGTATTATAGTAGTTATATTCTTGTACATAGAGGGCAGTATTATAGTAGTTATATTCTTGTACATAGGGGCAGTATTATAGTAGTTATATTCTTGTACATAGGGGCAGTATTATAGTAGTTATATTCTTGTACATAGGGGGCAGTATTATAGTAGATATATTCTTGTACATAGGGGCAGTATTATAGTAGTTATATTCTTGTATAAAGGGGCAGTATTATAGTAGTTATATTCTTGTATATAGGGGGCAGTATTATAGTAGTTATATTCTTGTACATAGGGGGCAGTATTATAGTAGATATATTCTTGTACATAGGGGCAGTATTATAGTAGTTATATTCTTGTATAAAGGGGCAGTATTATAGTAGTTATATTCTTACACATAGCAGCAGTATTATAGTAGTTATATTCTTATATATAGGGGCAGTACTATAGTAGTTATATTCTTGTACATAGGGGGCAGTATTATAGTCGTTATATTCCTGTACATAGGGGGCAGTATTATAGTAGATATATTCTTGTACATAGGGGCAGTATTATAGTAGTTATATTCTTGTACATAGGGGCAGTATTATAGTAGTTATATTCTTGTACATAGCGGCAGTATTATAGTAGTTATATTCTTGTACATAGGGGCAGTATTATAGCAGTTTTATTCTTGTACAAAGGGGCAGTATTATAGTGTTATATTCTTGTACATGGGGGCAGTATTATAGTAGTTATATTCCTGTACATAGGGGGCAGTATTATAGTTATATTCTTGTACATAGGGGTCAAGATTATAGTAGTTATATTCTTGTACAAAAGGGGCAGTATTATAGTGTTATATTCTAGTACATAGGGGCAGTATTATAGTAGTTATATTCCTGTACATAGGGGGCAGTATTATAGTTATATTCTTGTACATAGGGGCAGTATTATAGTAGTTATATTCTTGTACATAGGGGGCAGTATTATAGTAGTTATATTCTTGTACATATGGGGCAGTATTATAGTAGTTATATTCTTGTACATATGGGGCAGTATTATAGTAGTTATATTCTTGTACATATGGGGCAGTATTATAGTAGTTATATTCTTGTACATAGGGGCAGTATTATAGTAGTTATATTCTTGTACATATGGGGCAGTATTATAGTAGTTATATTCTTGTACATATGGGGCAGTATTATAGTAGTTATATTCTTGTACATAGGGGCAGTATTATAGTAGTTATATTCTTGTACATAGGAGGCAGTATTATAGTAGTTATATTCTTGTACATATGGGGCAGTATTATAGTAGTTATATTCTTGCATATAAGGGCAGTATTATAGTAGTTATATTCTTGTACATAGGGGGCAGTATTATAGTAGTTATATTCTTGTACATAGGAGGCAGTATTATAGTAGTTATATTCTTGTACATAGGAGCAGTATTATAGTAGTTATATTCTTGTACATAGGGGCAGTATTATAGTAGTTATATTCTTGTACATAGGGGCAGTATTATAGTAGTTATATTGTTATACATAGGGGCAGTATTATAGTAGTTATATTGTTATACATAGGATGGCAGACAGCAGCAGAAGTTTCGGGTTTGGAAACCAACTTCCAAAATAACAAAGTTCGGGTTTGAAGTTCAAGTGAGTTACGAGTGCAAAGCACTCAAGCGAGCGGCACTGTGCTCGGGTACACTTGGTGCTCAACCCTGTGCGAGCCGCTTGCAGTGCTTGATCGGCTCACATTTTGGGTAAAATCAGCACAGTCAGATGTGTATGGACACACAACAAAAAAAAAAAAAATTTGAAAAGCTTCGCCCAACGCCCCCCGGAAGTGATCTACCTACGGCTGGCAGCATGTGGGAGGAGCCACAAACCAAACTTTTTTAAAGTTTGAATGTACCTGGTGAACCGAGTGTCCAAAGGTTCACTCATGTCTAGAGATAATGTATAGCTGTTATAGTGTGCATGCGCTTGGGGTAGAGACAGATTGCACGCGTTTCTCATTCCGCCATGCTGGATACTATAGAATGGTTTCTTACATTGTACTCCTGTAATAAACAACATTCTGTGTTTCACTTTCACAAGACCCAAATAACGTCTTATAAACTATACACTAAGGATGAAACAGAATTTCTTCACTTGTACATGACTGGGACTTTCATCATTAAATTATTAGAATCCACAATGATCCGATGACCTAAAGAAGCAGCGCGAGATCCTCATCTGAGAAGCATCGGAATAAGAAATCACCCCTGTATGGCAGATTTCAATATCAAGGCGTCTCCAAGGTCAGTGGTGCTGCGCGTGGCGATAGCGAGATATTTCAAAGACGCAGCATCAAAAAGTAACGTCTTGCTCAGGAACTGTTTGCATTTCAAAGAACTGTACAGAACACGGGATCCAGGAGATATGTCCCGTACTGTACAATGAAAGGGAGAAGAGCAAACTGCATGCTATAACCGCTCCGCCATCACAAACCGCCCAACGGAGGGAAGTCGTCATGAGCGGACTTGCTCTAGTTATTGTGGCCTCGTTCTAGTTATTTGCCGAAGTGCTACACAATGTTTCATAAACTACGTCCACTTTTCAATCACAAATATATCTATAGCTAAGTTTGCATATATATATATATACACAGTACAGACCAAAAGTTTGGACACACCTCATTCAAAGAGTTTTCTTTATTTTCATGACTCTAAAAATTGTAGATTCACATTGAAGGCATCAAAACTATGAATTAACACATGTGGATTGAAATACTTAACAAAAAAGTGTGAGACAACTGAAAATATGTCTTATATTCTAGGTTCTTGAAAGTAGCCACCTTTTGCTTTGATTACTGCTTTGCACACTCTTGGCAATCTCTTGATGAGCTTCAAGAGGTAGTCACCGGAAATGGTTTTCCAAAAGTCTTGAAGGAGTTCCCAGAGATGCTTAGCACTTGTTGGCCCTTTTGCCTTCACTCTGCGGTCCAGCTCACTTCAAACCATCTCGATTGGGTTCAGGTCTGGTGACTGTGGAGGCCAGGTCATCTGGCGTAGCACCCCATCACTCTCCTTCTTAGTCAAATAGCCCTTACACAGCCTGGAGGTGTGTTTGGGGTCATTGTCCTGTTGAAAAATAAATGATGGTACAACTAAACGCAATCCAGATGGATTAGCATGCCACTGCAAGATGCTGTGGTAGCCATGCTGGTTCTGTATGCCTTCAATTTTGAATAAATCCCCAACAGTGTCACCAGCAAAGCCCCCCACACCATCACACCTCCTCCTCCTCCATGCTTCACGGTGGGAACCAGCCATGTAGAGTCCATACGTTCACCTTTTCTACAAAGACACGGTGGTTGGATCCAAAGATCTCAAATTTGGACTCATCAGACCAAAGCACAGATTTCCACTGGTCTAATGTCCATTCCTTGTGTTCTTTAGCCCAAACAAGTCTCTTCTGCTTGTTGCCTGTCCTTAGCAGTGGTTTCCTAACAGCTATTTTACCATGAAGGCTGCTGCACAAAGTCTCCTCTTAATAGTTGTTCTAGAGAGGAGAAGGTGTGTCCAAACTTTTGGTCTGTACTGTATGTCCCTCAAAATTCCATTAAAAAAAATGCCCGCATACATTTATTGTAAAACAAATTCTTTCAGGATATGGCACATATACAAAATTGTCTTTCAGAATATAGGGCATATACAAAATTGTCTTTCAGAATATGGGACATAAGAAAAATTGTCTTTCAGAATATGGGACATATACAAAATTGTCTTTCAGAATATGGGGCATATACAAAATTGTCTTTCAGTGTATGGGTATATAAAAAAAAGTGTCATTTAGAATATGGGGCATATACAAAACAATATGAGAAAATCTGCTGAGATCTTTTTAATATCAAACTTCCTAATACTATAACAGACTGCTCTCATTTCGGATTCCTTTGTAGCCTCGTCCTCTACATCTCTACGTTTTCCTGGCAGGGGATGAGATTTACTCCAAAATGTTGCAACTTAATAAAAGTTGAAAAAACACAAATAAGGAATTTAGTTCAGCTCACCACTCACCACTTATGAATTTGGAGTCTACTTTCTGCGAAACGCGTCAAGCGTAAATATATTCTGCACTTGGTTGGAATTACCTTTTTTATGAATTTTGAATAAAGAATTTTTTTTATTACGTCGGTGCTACCCTTTTTTCATATACGAGAAAAAAAAAAACATCTTAATGGGGCCCAAAAGTAACAACACCAGGACCTATATACATGTACGTCTTTCCAAAATCCGGTATTTAATTCCAGATTGCACAGATGAATACGGACGGAGCGACAATCTGGCACACCTGCGGATCTACTACGGGAACATTTCGTCCACACAGAGTCGTATATCAATGGAGTGAGGTCACTCGGCTTTCTCACCGGGGTGTAAGAGCTAATTGCTGGTTCCATAGAAGATAGACCCATAGACGTCAATGGTTGCTGCATCAACCGTCTATGGGAAGCTGCGAGGAGCCATCAATTATTTCCTCTGAACAGAATAGAAATCTCCTAATTTAGTTGGGTTTGGGGATTAGCACCTGGAGTTGGTGGTGTCATAGGATGGAGAATGGGGGGTGTAGTAGTGAGGAGGGGACACATTCCTGCAGCAGGACCCTTTATGGGAATCTTCCCTGCACACACTGCTGTCTGGAGAAAACTGGTGAGATAAGGCTGCAGATAGCAGGTCACAGGGTAGGGGGTATAAATGGGAGAGGGGTTTGGTACAGGCTCAGACCACTGGGGGGAATAGAGGAGTCACCAGCAGCTGCAGGGACAGCAGTATACAGCCAGCACCAGCTTATTATATCCCCTGCTCACCATGGAGAGGAAGCTGTATGCCTTCTGCACCCTGCTCTGTGCCACCCTGCAGCTGCTCTCCACCACAGCCCACCCTGCAGCCCACCCAGACACTGACCGGGAACTGGACTCCTTCAAGGTAAGCATTAGATTGCAAGCTCCTGGGTTCCAGCTGCAGAAAACTAATATTGCTGGGAATTGTAGTCCTACACTTCATAGCTTAGGAACAGGTTAGCTGGGTAGTGTAGAGGTAGTGCTGTGACTTTTAGTTCTACACCTCTTAGAGAAGCTATAAGTCTTTATAGAGGATGCAGGGTACAGACCAGGCTAGACATATAATGATGGCTTTATAGGAGTCAGCGCATGCTGGGAGTAGTAGTTCTGATTATGCATGGCATAGTTGTAAGGGTAGGAGATCTAAATCCACTGCTTATGAATGGGGAAATAGGAACAAATGGTGCATGGCAGGGTTGTAAGGGTGAGATGCTGAGAGGAGTAGTTCTGATTATGCTTGGGAAACAGATGCATGACATAGCTGTAAGAATAGGACATATTGAGAGTAGCTCTAAAATCACTGTAAGGGGGTAATGGAAACAGATGGCTAGTGAGTGATATACTTGTAAAGGTGTGACATGTTGAGAGTAATAGGTCTTATCATTGCTATGCATGGGAAACAGATAGTGCAAGGCATAGTTATAATAGTAGGGCATGCTGTGAGTAGTAGTTCTACAATTACCTTTTATACATCGTATTATAGACATAATGCATGGCATCATTGTAATAGTAGGGCATGCTGTGACTAGTAGTTCTACAATCACTGCTTATACATGGGATAATATTCACAGTGCATGACATCATTGTAATAGTAGGGCATGCTGTGAGTAGTAGTTCTACAATCACTGCTTATATATGGGATTATAGACACAGTGCATGGCATCATTGTAATAGTAGGGCATGCTGTGAGTAGTAGTTCTACAATCACTGCTTATATATGGGATTATAGACACAGTGCATGGCATCATTGTAATAGTAGGGCATGCTGTGAGTAGTAGTTCTACAATCACTGCTTATATATGGGATTATAGACACAGTGCATGGCATCATTGTAATAGTAGGGCATGCTGTGAGTAGTAGTGCTATAATCACTGCTTATACATGGGATTATAGACAGTGCATGGCATCATTGTAATTGTAGAACTACTACTCATAGCATGCACTACTATCACCGCCTTATACATAGGATTATAGACATAATGCATGACATTGGTGTAATAGTAGGGCATACTGTGAGTAGTAGTTCTACAATCACTGCTTATACATGGAACTATAGACATAATGCGTGGTATCATTGTAATAGTAGGGCATGCTGTGAGTAGTAGTTCTAAAACCACTGTAAATGGGGTAATGGCTGCTAGCTCCATTTGTATGATTGGTGATATGATTGTATAGGATGATGCAGAATAGGACACCTGTATGTGACATATGGGGGACCGGGACTCTACAGAACATTATATATTCCATGTTTTCATACACAGGACATCCTGGAGAGACTGGAGGAGAAGCTGTCAGCCATTGAAGATATACAACAATCAAATCCCAGCAACGCAGAGACCAGATTGGACGATCGCACACAAGTGATGACCCTAGAAGAGGCAGGAGCCCAAATACCTGAATCCAGAGGGGTCCCCAGCAAGACCCTCTCCATCAACGACTCCTTCCTCAAAGGGCTGAGATCGCTGCAGAGCCCCAAAATGATGAGGGGTTCAGGCTGCTTCGGGAGAAGGATTGATAGAATCGATTCCTTCAGTGGACTGGGCTGTAATGGTAAGACAAGCTTCGTATTATTATTCTGTAGTCAGTAGGGGAACTACAAGTCCCAGTGTGAGGATGCTGGGAGTCCTTTTCCATTGATTGCTCTCACACACACATTTTATATATATATATGAAAGAACTACTCTGGATCCTGTGTATTTTGTGTTCTGGGTAGTTCCCAATGCAAACTACAACTCCCAATCTGTCCCAATCCCAAAAGGACATGATAGGAGTTGTAGTTTCTTTCTAGCAGGTAGATGAGCGCCCAGTTACATAGTATAGACAACTACCTGGATCAAGAACGGCCATTATAATGGTATATGTCAGTAGATACACATGTAGCAGAGCTGAATTCATTGTATCACACTCAACAATGCAGCAGGTTTACCTGCAGTCCTATGTAAAATGACAGGATGATGCCTCATTCAGTTGAGCCTGATGATAAACTCAGCTCTGCTATGTCTGGACACGGTTTAACATTAGCGCCACATGTATTACACAGAGAAGCTGCACTTCAGGAGAAAATATCTTCCATATCATCGGTATTTATCTAGTCCTGCCCCAAACGTGTAGATACAAATGACGTAATGATTTATTCAAGTGTCCATCAATCTCTTTTAAGTAGCTGCCATCACCTGGAAACCATCCAGATACGTATATATATATATATATATATATATATATATATATATATATATATATATATATATATATATATATATATATATATATACACACACACACACACACACACACACACACACACACACACACTCTGTATATAGGGGTGTGACTATCAATCAGTAGGCCTCACACCTAGATTACCTTTGTTACCCATAGCAACCATTCACTGCCCAGTTTACATTCCCCCCCTGGCTGCTATGCTGGGGTCAGTAATGGTGGCTATGCCTATCCCTAACCCCAATATGCATTGTATACGGATATACAATCCCATCCCCACATATTTGTGGCAAACATTTTCCCAGACAGACCATTATAAGTCATGAGGTGTTTAGATAAAATGGCGGCCACCATCCTGACCAAGTTTCCCATAGCAACCAATGCTTAACATTGCAGTTTAGAACATGAAAGCTGAGCTCTGATTGGTTGCTGAGGCCCCTTCAGACATGGGGGCTTCTTCTCTAGGGCCAGTTTCTTCCTCCCGTGATTTCTTACACAATTTTTGTCTCACAATTTGACTTTTCTTCCCGTAGGATCCAGAAGGTTTTGACACAATGGGGCCTATGGGAGAATCTTGTGCTGCTTGAGGCCCCTCCGAAGACGTCTCACCGGAACATTACTTTTCTATTTCTGAGGATCCCGCTCATATTTATTTATTTATATGTATTTATTTCATGTTTTATAATTGTAATTTCTAACACTTCATAGATCATAATAAATATATGACACTTTCCTTCATTCTCCAATGTCTGTGAATTATAAAACGTAAACATTTGGTTGGATTTTTTGGAAGAGGTCGTGTTACCATTGACAGGAGCATAACTGTAGCGGAGACCAGAGGTGTAACGATCGCGGTCACGACCATTGGTAGGAGCATAACTATAGTGGAGACCAGAGGCGTAACAATCGCGGTCACGACCATTGGTAGGGTCATAATTATAGTGGGGACCAGAGGCGTAACGATCGCGGTCGCGACCACTGGTAGGGTCATAACTATAGTGGGGACCAGAGGTGTAACGATCGTAGTCGCGACCACTGGTAGGGTCATAACTATAGTGGGGACCAGAGGCGTAACGATCGCAGTCGCGACCATTGGTAGGAGCATAACTATAGTGGGGACCAGAGGCGTAACGATCCCGGTCGCAACCATTGACAGGGGCATAACTATAGTGGGGACCAGAGGCGTAACAATCGTGGTCACGACCATTGGCAGGGGCATAACTATAGTGGGGACCAGAGGCGTAACGATCGCAGTCGCGACCATTGGTAGGAGCATAACTATAGTGGGGACCATAGGCGTAACGATCCCGGTCGCAACCATTGACAGGGGCATAACTATAGTGGGGACCAGAGGCGTAACAATCACAGTCACGACCATTGGCAGGGGCATAACTAAAGTGGGGACATACAGCTTCTGGTGTCGCAAAACACTTTTGGCCCCATTGAGGAGACCAGTATTAAAAATGGTGCATCGTATTTGAGGGCTTGGTTACAAAATTTGCTTCGAGCCTAGCAGTTACCCCTTTATCTGCTGTACATGGTGGCTAGAGGGCAATAAGAGCCAATGTACAGGGCCAGTTTATGGGTCATGTTGTGCACCATTGTAATCCCAAATTCACTGGACTTTCCTGATTTTCCAGATACAGTCATATCAAATTTGCGGCCTACCTAATCCAAAAAAAGGTCCAGGTTATGCAAAAAGTTACCCAAAAGTAGGCTCTCCTAGTTGGGTTAGAGGCACTTTCATATGATACTGCAGGTAGGATTTAAAGGGAATCTGTCCCCAGGTTTTTGCCACCTAATCTGAAAGCAGCATAGGGGGGCAGAAATCCTGATTCCAGCGATGTGTCACTTACTGTGCTGCTTAGTGTAGTTTTGATAAAATCACTGATTAATAAGCAGTAGATTATCATTACAGGACTACTTGGAGTGCTGCAGGTAGTCCAGCATATTCATGATCTCTGTATAACTGCTATATCTGCAGCAGAGAAAAGTGATTTTATCAAAATGACAGAAAACAGCTCAGTAAGTGACACCGCTGGAGTCAGGGTCTCTGTCTATACATTATGCTGCTCTCAGATGGGGGAGCAAAAACCTGCTGACAGATTCCCTTTAAATATCTCTATTCTCTCAAGTATTCAGGATCTGTGTTGAAAAATATATTGATATGTTCCACAACATGCGACATTATAGGGAGGAGTATAACACTTCACGGAGGCACTGTATAGGTAGTGCATACAGGTCTGTAATATGGAGGTCCGACCCCAATTTTCATATGTGAATGTTCATTACTGATTCGAATATTGTCCATGTCCCTCTTATGACGTGTACTGATAGTATATTCTAATCATCAATACTGGAGCAGAGGGCAGTGAGAATTTATTATATACTAGGTGGTCGAGAACCATCCAAGGCTAATGTCACCATCACCACTGGGTATCCCGGTAGCTCGTGTGACCCTACTCTTCCACCATAGTGAATACTGTCACAGCCTGAGTCCTGGTCTGCTCAAAGGTCTGCAGCTCGGACACGCTACTGTAGTGCCCGCATTCTCCACCAGAGAAATGTCACGGCCTGCTATGGGGATGAGGGTCGCACAGGGATCAGCCTCGTGTCATAGATGACTGCTGTCGAGGGAAGGAATAAGGTCACACACAGAGTTCAAAGTATGACAAGATTCCCCATTTATTAGCGGAAGTTAATACATATTTATACAGTATATTTTTTGGGCCCAGCAAATAGGATACAAAACTTAAGCATCCTATTAGTTGCATGACCATCTTTCTACTGATTGGTTATTTTTCAATCATCTGCATAATTGGATGTTAATTTCAAACTAACATGTTTATAGGTTACACTTTGATTAACATAGTGTGGGCATACTGCCACAGAGGAAAGGGGGGTGTTGTACCTCAAACCTTACCTATGAGAGCTGGACATTACATGCTTTCTCAGCAGGAAGCTTCAAGGCCTTAGACAAGGGTCTTGGAGGCTAAAACATAATGCTTCTTTAGAGGTAGCTGGAAGGTCAGTGTGTAATGTTCCTTCAGAGATAGCTTGAAGGTCAGTGTGTAATGTTCCTTCAGAGATAGCTGGAAGGTCAGTGTGTAATGCTCCTTCAGAGATAGCTTGAAGGTCAGTGTGTAATGCTCCTTCAGAGGTAGCTGGAAGGTCAGTGTGTAATGCTCCTTCAGAGGTAGCTGGAAGGTCAGTGTGTAATGTTCCTTCAGAGGTAGCTGGAAGGTCAGTGTGTAATGTTCCTTCAGAGGTAGCTGGAAGGTCAGTGTGTAATGCTCCTTCAGAGATAGCTGGAAGGTCAGTGTGTAATGCTCCTTCAGAGATAGCTTGAAGGTCAGTGTGTAATGTTCCTTCAGAGATAGCTTGAAGGTCAGTGTGTAATGTTCCTTCAGAGGTAGCTGGAAGGTCAGTGTGTAATGTTCCTTCAGAGGTAGCTGGAAGGTCAGTGTGTAATGCTCCTTCAGAGATAGCTTGAAGGTAAGTGTGTAATGTTCCTTCATGAATGTTTTCATTAACTGACTGCAAGCAGCTGGAAATGGTGCACAGTTTACACATAAAGAAAGTTGCAGATTTTCTCATTTCTACACTAAGTTACGTCTACACAAAAATTGTGAACAGAGCTGCTATGCAGACCTATGCATCTCCATGGTAACAGACTACAAATCAGCCCTGTGTAGTCAGATCCTGTATATTAGTTTGCAGACTGTCATAATCCTATTTACCCCCTATAGATACACAATATAAATTATCAAGACGAGTGAGCAGAAGGAAGTAATAAAACCGCAGGATCAGACTACACAGGGGTTGTTTGTAGTCTGTTACCATGGAGACACATAGCTTTGCATTGCAGCTATAATTGGTGGAACATTTTTAATCAAGACCTATTAGATATATTTTTAGTTTTTTATCCTATTTTAACCCTTTTTTGGCATTTAAAAAAGTAAAATTGATAGTGATGCAATATGGCAAAAATGAATAATGAAAAAGGAGGTAAATACATTTTTTTTTTTCTTAAATTCTCAGTCCATGATGACACTCATATTTAACGCTTTGGCGTTAAAGGGGATATGACACCTTTACCTGTTACATGATGATTTTGGCTGCTGCCAATGATCGCTCTGTGCTGCTATATGACAGTGTAATGCAGGTGAATGGAGTTACATTGCCACCTCCTAGAGAAACGCAGCCACGACAAGCACAAAAAATCCAATTAGGTCCAACTAAACTTTTGCAACCTGCTTGTCCTGGCCTTGATGCACAGTGTGACCCTATTCACTTGAGTTATGTTGCCATATAGCAGTGGCGCAGCGCACTGATCAGCTGCCTATGGATTGATCCTTTTTTTTTTTAGAACTATTACAGAACCCCCTGGATTCTCCCTGCCCCAAACCCTTTGACTGACAGGTCCCTCCATATAGAAAACAAAAAAAGACAAGGCGAAGCCACTGGAGAACCTCCTTGGACTAATCATCCTCTGAGATACATGTCCCCGGCCGGCTTCTCAAAGTATGTTTTCACTGAAACGCTGCAGAGTTTTAGAGTAATTGTATATGGGGGCAATTGTGCAGCATATTTTTGTCATGATGACATTGGGATAGCGGGAACAGCGGCTCCCAAGCTGACCCTGAAGCTAGGGGGGGCCCTATGCTATCCTTAATCTCAGGAATTCTCTTGATGGTGGGTAGACCCAAGTC
The DNA here is from genome assembly GCF_048569485.1 of Anomaloglossus baeobatrachus. Lineage (NCBI taxonomy): Eukaryota > Metazoa > Chordata > Amphibia > Anura > Aromobatidae > Anomaloglossus > Anomaloglossus baeobatrachus. The sequence continues at coordinate 182,071,902 of NC_134363.1, read as the reverse complement.
TACGTCCTGGCCCTTTGGGATAGCAGGGCTCCTAAGTTGACTCTCAAGCTTAGGGGGCCTTATGCTATCCCTAATCTCAGGGATACACCTGATGGTGGGGAGGTCCGAGTCTCGTTCCTGGTCCTGCTCCTGACCAGTCCTGATCTGATTTCCCCTCTTCCCAGGGAGGGATGGGTCAGGAGTCTATTGAAAACCATAGATAAAGACAGATAAGAGAAAAATCAAAACACTGTCACGCAGCACACCCACAGGATAAGAAACTAAGAGACTCAGGAAAAAAAAATGAGAGCAGCAAGGAAGTACAAAACAACAGGAGTGAACTCCACAGATAGGAACCACTTAAGCACAACTTTCACCACTTTCACCACAGAGTCTGGGACACCAAACCTCACAGACTAACATAGAATAAACTATAGCTGGCATTGGTAGAATGATTCCACCAGCATAAATAGGAGGGGAGCAGATGTGATAGGTCTCTCCACAACATGTGATTAAAGGAACAAGCACACTAGCAGAGATTAACTCTTGCTAGCCTGCCTATGATTCAGCACACAGCAGCTTGACGCCCGAGTCTGGTTGTGTTGATCCCAGACACCAGAGAAACTATCGGATGGAGTGTCAGAATCTGCAATCTGAACAGAGACCAGTGCCACCATGACAGTTGACAAAGTTTGTGCAAAACTCGGGGTGACAATTTCTGATTCTTGCTGCTTGTCGTTGGGGTGGCTTTAATCTAATAACAGAGGTGCTTTAAGACAATCCCGTGCCTAAGTTTACAAACCTATTGACCCAAAATATACCCCAAATTGTAGAGCGACACACTGTCCCCTCCACACAGTACCTACACAGTGATGCCAATGTTGTATCCATGCAGTTGTCAATAGCGCCATCACATTGATACCGTCACCTTTATAGCCGCCCTAGTGTTGCCCAGCTCCATACACATAGCAGGGCCCATGGGGTCTACGGAGCCCCAAAGCCCAGGAGACGTTTATCTCTTTTGGGTAGATGTATATACCAATCCTGCCCTATGTCGATATACTGAGCACTTTAAAGACCACCCCATGGCCATTGCAGGTACTGCACTCTCATAAAAAACTCTTTTAAGCAATAATTTTTAGATTTAGGCTGAATTTCCCCCCCTCCTCCATTGCAGATCGAGTCTGTTTATGGTCATCTGTTTTTTACTATGATATCGCCAATAACCATGTGATGAGCAGATGTCCTGGTCCAGAAATAGTGCTAGACGTTGGGCACAAGCCGGGTCACATTGTCCTCATTCCATAGGCATCGGCACATCCTGAGGATTGGTCAAAAGGTTGGATTCTCTGATTTTCCATGAGAGGTAGAGGGAGAGGTGAGGAGCCTCTTATGGCAGGAATGTTAGGCGGCCAGCAGCCATAGGGTCAAGTGGGCAAGTTGGCTCTTCGGAGGGCTCGCTGCAATGGCAAGGGAAGGATAACTTTAAAAGGGAATCTTCTACTGGTGTGGAAGCGGCCTCTTTATCTTTCGGAAGTGCTAGAATGTGGATGAGTTCATGCCCGGCCCATATATAACCAGTCAGTGCTGGACAGACAGGACATAAGACAACTAGACACACAGACGAAAAGAAGGGACCGGCTACTTGATAGGAAAACTAACTAGCCATGGGAACCGCAATCCTTGGGAACTTATCCTGCCTTTTGCTTCTTCTGGCATTGACCACCAAGAGCTATGGAGGTCCAGTGTACAACGCCATGATATCATCAGACCTGTCCGATCTAAAGGTAAGACAAAGACATGTGAGCTTACATTAGATTATGGGGAGATGTAGCAGAGCTGAGATTGTCAATGGTGCATATCCTGGGCTTCTCCACAATTCATGGTGATAAGACCCCATGAGATGTGGATGTGTAGGAGATACAGCAGAGCTGAGCTTGCCTTTTGGTACTACTCATCATCGTGCCTCATTGGAAAAGTTTGAAACTTTCAAGAAGTTTACTGTACGGAGACATTGTGGACAGACTCCAAACTCAACTTGTAGCTCCTGCCTATAGTCTGTAGGATGTGTTCCTGCGCACACTGTAAAACCCAACCTCTCTCTGTGCCCTCCGTAAAAGCCGACCTCTGCCTAGTCTGTAGGATAAGTGACCCTGTGCCCACTGTAAAAGCCGACCTCTGCCTATAGACTGTAGGATGTGTTCCTGCGCCCACTGTAAAAGCCAACCTATCCTCTCTCTGTGCCCTCCGTAAAAGCCGACCTCTGCCTAGTCTGTAGGATAAGTGACCCTGTGCCCACTGTAAAAGCCGACCTCTGCCTATAGACTGTAGGATGTGTTCCTGCGCCCACTGTAAAAGCCAACCTAACCTCTCTCTGTGCCCTCCGTAAAAGCCGACCTCTGCCTATAGTCTGTAGGATAAGTGACCCTGCGCACACTGTAAAAGCCGACCTCTGCCTATAGTCTGTAGGATGTGTTCCTGCGCACACTGTAAAAGACAACCTCTGTCTATAGTCTGTAGGCTAAGTGTTCCTGCGCCCACTGTGAAAGCCGACCTCTATATATACCAACCAAAATATCCCAATAAACCACTATACAATCAATTAAAACAAGTTTTTTTATTGATGGCATTTTTAAAAACATAAATGACAAAAAGAAAAATTAAAACCTACATAAAACCCATAGGCAGGGAGAGCAAGTCATACACTATTAACAATAGAAATTAAAGCACATGGGGAATCACACTGTAAATACACATCAATATATTCTATCACCTGTTCACAAATATTAGAGCAATGATGCAGTCAAAAATGCCTTCATATTGGTAAAATACCTAACACAACCGCACAGTATGACACAGCTCCCCTGCCACGCACTCCAACGCGCGTTTCACACCGCTTCTTCAGGGAGTGACATATATATATATATATAGTCTGTACAATGTGTTCCTGTGCCCACTGTGAAAGCCGACCTCTGTCAATAGTCTGTAGGATAAGTGACCCTGCACCCAAAGTAAAAGCTGACCTCTATATATAGTCTGTAGGATGTGTTCCTGAGACCAATGTAAAAGCCGACCTCTGCCTATGGTCTGTAGGATAACTGACCCTGCGCCCACTGTAAAAGCCGACCTCAGCCTTTAGTCTTTATGATGTGTTCCTGTGCCCACTGTAAAAGCTGACCTCTGTCAATAGTCTCTAGCACACCTGACCCTGCACCCACTGTGAAAGCCGACCTCTGTCAATAGTCTGTAGGATAAGTGTTCCTGTGCCCACTGTAAAAGCCGACCTCTGTCTATAGTCTGTAGGATAAGTGTTCCTGTGCCCACTGTAAAAGCTGACCTCAGCCTATAGTCTGTGGGATGTGTTCCTGTGCCCACTGTAAAAGCCGACCTCTGTCTATAGTCTGTAGGATAAGTGTTCCTGTGCCCACTGTAAAAGCCGACCTCTGTCTATAGTCTGTAGGATAACTGACCCTGCGCCCACTGTAACAGCCGACCTCTGTCTATAGTCTGTAGGATAACTGACCCTGTGCCCACTGTAACAGCCGACCTCTGTCTATAGTCTGTAGGATAACTGACCCTGTGCCCACTGTAAAAGCCGACCTGGCTGGGCAGCTATAGGGGATCAGAGGTGATAGCTGCACCCCTGTATCTGACAGGGTCACTTTACTACAATAGACAGCAATGCTATAAGTAGTGATGTTTCGGGGGTCCTTCCTTGTAGCTCTGAATATGAGACCTCCAACTGCACGGTCATTCTCCATAGAAGTCATTGACACTCAGTGGCTGAGGTTTAGCCTAGTGAGAGCCGTGTGCATTAATGCAATATGGATCTGTAACCCTCAGATCTGCAGCTGCTGTGGAACTACAACTCCCAGCAGACCCCAAAAGTCAGAGGACGAGCTGGGAATCTGCTATTGATTCTAACTGGACCTCTGTTTTCTGGGCTTGTAATTTTGAGATTGCAAATACTTGCTTCTAGGGTTTCCATTCATTTCAATGGGGGAAAACATTTTATAGCCGGAGTGAGATCGTCTACGGGATCCGCTCTCCCCCTGGCCCCGGCCCCTATATCTGCATCATGCAAAGATTTCACCATATACTTTATATTACAAGGAGAAGGGGTATTTATCTGAAGACCCCTCTGATGGAATTGGGTGGTCCAAAGTCCTCAGTGCCTGTTATTACCTCCATCCCATAGATCCAGTTCATTTCATCTAAAACTGGAATATGAAGCCCCTCCAAATCTTATATTGGGGAATTGCAATATTAGCAATTGCTTGAAACATCCCGGGGCAATACAGATATTGGAGCAGGGCTCATTGTACAGACCCCCCTGATCATTGCCACTTGGTGGCTGCAAGTCCACCATTAGCTACACATAAAGGAATCGCTGAAGAGGCAATTCCCTAATAAAGTGGCTACAAATTGGGGCTCTATGGCCCCCCACAAATAGGATCCTTAAGGTGAAGTCATGGACAGAAGCGGTGTATTACGTGGAAACATTTCTCTTTCTATAGGGTCTCCTGGAACGCTTAGAAGATAAACTTCCCGTAGAAGAACCAGAAATTCCAGCTCAAGACGTGTTTGTAGGAAACTACGATTCATCCGATCCCCTCCAATCTGCAAATTCCGCTCCATCCTGGGCTGGAGAAGCCGCCCGGCCCCCCGCAGACATGGGCTACAACCGGGGGTCCTGGGCTCAGCCTGATAAAATCTCCCCTCTGAAGAACAAGCTGCGAGAGCTGCTGAACGCCCCCCGCAGCATGAGGAGGTCTTCAGATTGCTTTGGCTCTCGGATTGACAGAATTGGCACCCAGAGTGGCATGGGCTGCGGACGCCGGGTAAGGATTGGGGGGTCTTCTAATACTTATGGTGCCCTCTGCTGACATTACTGATATTAGCTCAGGAAGAGTTGGAAAACTTTTTTAAAATTAAAACATAATTATAATTATTTTTTACATCCAGGAGTCATCTCCTCCTAATCCAATACTTCTTACAGCTGAGGGTTTGCTACAGTTCATCCCTTTTAAGACCATTATCTGTGAGCAAAACAAGGTGATACAGCACTGATACATTGTAACAAACTGGATCATAGAAATGCGCGCAGACGACTGGATACACTGTAACAAATCCTCAGCTCTCAGAAGTTTACAGTCTCTTCAGGTTTTGAACTTTTGTATATAAATATATAAAGTCACTGACATTCAGAGTTCCCGATGTACAGCCACCATTAGGGGGAGCTCACTACATACAGATTTATACAGCCACCATTAGGGGGAGCTCACTACATACAGATTTATACAGCCACCACTAGAGGGAGCTCACTACATACAGATTTATACAGCCACCACTAGGGGGAGCTCACTACATACAGATTTATACAGCCACCATTAGGGGGAGCTCACTACATACAGATTTATACAGCCACCATTAGGGGGAGCTCACTACATACAGATATATACAGCCACCACTAGAGGGAGCTCACTACATACAGATTTATACAACCACCACTAGAGGGAGCTCACTACATACAGATTTATACAGCCACCACTAGAGGGAGCTCACTACATACAGATTTATACAGTCACCACTAGAGGGAGCTCACTACATACAGATTTATACAGCCACCACTAGAGGGAGCTCACTACATACAGATTTATACAGCTACCACTAGAGGGAGCTCACTACATACAGATTTATACAGCCACCACTAGAGGGAGCTCACTACATACAGATTTATACATCCACCACTAGAGGGAGCTCACTACATACAGATTTATACAGCTACCACTAGAGGGAGCTCACTACATACAGATTTATACAGCCACCACTAGAGGGAGCTCACTACATACAGATTTATACAACCACCACTAGAGGGAGCTCACTACATACAGATTTATACAGCCACCACTAGAGGGAGCTCACTACATACAGATTTATACAGCTACCACTAGAGGGAGCTCACTACATACAGATTTATACAGTCACCACTAGAGGGAGCTCACTACATACAGATTTATACAGCTACCACTAGAGGGAGCTCACTACATACAGATTTATACAGCCACCACTAGAGGGAGCTCACTACATACAGATTTATACAGCCACCACTAGAGGGAGCTCACTACATACAGATTTATACAGCCACCACTAGAGGGAGCTCACTACATACAGATTTATACAGCCACCACTAGAGGGAGCTCACTACATACAGATTTATACAGCCACCACTAGAGGGAGCTCACTACATACAGATTTATACAGCCACCACTAGAGGGAGCTCACTACATACAGATTTATACAGCCACCACTAGAGGGAGCTCACTACATACAGATTTATACAGCCACCACTAGAGGGAGCTCACTACATACAGATTTATACAGCCACCACTAGAGGGAGCTCACTACATACAGATTTATACAGCCACCACTAGAGGGAGCTCACTACATACAGATTTATACAGTCACCACTAGAGGGAGCTCACTACATACAGATTTATACAGCCACCACTAGAGGGAGCTCACTACATACAGATTTATACAGCCACCACTAGAGGGAGGTCACTACATACAGATTTATACAGTCACCACTAGAGGGAGCTCACTATATATAGATTTATACAGCCACCACTAGAGGGAGCGCTTTACATACAGATTTATGCATCTCCCATTGAATTCAGTACAAGTTGTATAGATCCATATGGAGTTAGGTCCCCCTAGTGGTCACAGCAGTCAGTGAAAAGTATATAATTTGTGATTAAATAAGTTTGGACCTCAATGAAATGAATAAACCAGTCTACAAATTGTAGCTCTCCAGCTGCCGTGAAACTACAACCCCCAGCATGTCAGGACAGTCGGAGGCAGCAGCTGTGGGTTTCTGATCAATGAAGGTGGATATTAATGGCATACAGCATCTTTAAGTTACTTCTGCCTTGTGAGAACTCCTTGGGGCGATTTCCATCCCCCGCTGTATATACACGTATTCACAGTATCCGTATACTGTGTGTGGATAAAGCCGTCAATAATAAAGTTGTCGGCGCACCACGCAAGATAATCGATATTCTTCATTAGACCCGCGCCGCTCTGTATTTCTATGTGTTACATTATTAGACACAATGACGAGCGAGGATTAAATCAATATTCCCGGATAGAAAGTATCCGCTCGGTGTCGCCCCCGCTTTCCTGTCTCCCATTGTGTCTTAAGTCTCTGCTTCGAGGGTCCGAGGAGCCGCACAGTAAAACCTTCTCTTTTTCTTCTTCTTTCCACAGTTTTCAAGAGAAAGCGAAGCTAAACAAGCCCAGGATTAGGAGACGATCGGGGACGAGCGCGGGGGGACGAGCGCGGGGGGGGGCGAGCGCGGGGGGGGGGGGGGACGAGCGCGGGGGGGACAAGTGCGGGGGGGACGTGCCGGCAACCTAAAGGAACATTCACCCCAAAAATAAAAAAGACAAATCTCAGCTTTGGATAAAACTTCGATCCCATTATTTTATATTTATAGCAGGAAAATTGCTGGATAAAGAGAATAGACGCAGTGGGGAAGTCATCCAGCTTTCCTAGAGTCCTGACAGGTCTACATATGCAGATATATAGGGGGGGGGGGGGGGAAGAGTGTGAAGAATTGGGAGCATTAGCTGCTTTTTTCCAGAAACAGCGCCACATCTGTCCACTGGTTGAGTGTGGTATTACAGCTCAGTCTCATGCTCTTCAATGGGGTTGAGCTGCAATACCAGAACAGACCATATGCAGAGGGTGGCGCTGTTTCCTATAGCCAATTTTCTTATTTCAGACAACCACCTTTAGCAAAGCACTGACCACTTCTATAGGGGCCGCGGCGGTGGCCATAGTGTCAGTCGCTCATCCATAGTATATAGTATACAGTGACTGGAGATATAACTCCGCACCCCGGCTTTCTGTGATGGGATCCCTGCAATATATACATAGATATTAAGGCAGATTTTTCATACAGGGGTCTGTGAAAAGCTGCGCCCCCCCCCCCCCCCGTAGGAGCCGTAATAGGGGACTGTGAGGTAAATCCGGAGATATGACGATAAATCATGACATTCAAGTCATGTCAGGAAGCCCTCTCCTGGTGTCACCCCCCCCCCCCTTCCCTTCACACAACTGGTTTAGCAACAAATCCATGGCCATGTCCTGTGATATGGAAATTAGGTGGCTTGAGGACAATGGACACAGGATGACTCCCTGCCGTCACCCTGTAGTAGGAGCTGCTAGCTAGTTAGCAAGGCTATGGAAATAGCCAGACAGAACGACTCCAGTAAAAAATGGTTCATATCTCGCAAGCCATATTTCCGATAAATATGGCAACCATAAAAATGGTGTCTCCGCATGTGGACGATGCCGGCACCCCCTTTTTATGGGAGCAGGACATTGGGAAATGCCCCAGGCGTGATATCAGCCAATGGGGAACTGGCAGACAGGCCATGAGTCCCCTCGTTCTGTAGCTAAATTCATAACTGTCACAATGAGAGCATTGGCGTCCGCCTACGACGCTCCCAGGCAAAGTTATGGCCAATATCCCCTTGGCTGGATAATTCTGATCCATGCAGGGGGAGTGGCAGTGCTTCCCTGTGAGGTCACTAAGGTAGGAGGGGACCTGGATCTGCCCAGGTTGATAACCCTACTTCGGCCATTTTCCAGCGTTCTTCTGCTCGGGGGCCTGGTTGGGAAAGACCTGTGAGAGAGTTCCTGGAAACCTGGTCTACAGCGCCCCCCTGTGGCCAGACGCAACAAGGTAACTGCTGGAACTGTGTGTGCCTGTTTGTAACCCATGCTTTGATTGTAACTGTACTCTGACATAACTGTATATTCTGTAGATTCCCTATTGTATATATTGTAGTTTCTAGTGTGCTTTAGGCGATTAAATTATATAATTAATCCTGGGCTGTTCTGTTATCTCGATCTTGAATCCCACGTCTGTGTGTTCGGCTAATAGTTACCGTGAAGCGGTTGGTGGCAGCGAGTTGTGCCAAGGATTATTGTGGGGAGGCCAGTGAGATTCGGGGAGATTTTATATATTCCGCCCGCGGAGGTCGGGGGAATATATACCTTACTCTCACCGGGGACCCTTCAATAATCGGCATAAGTAGTATAGCGGCCTCCTTGCTTATTGTCGGGCAATTCCATAATTGGCCTGACTATAAGAGGGGCGCTAGAGAGCGCGTCACGTGCTCTGTCTGTCGGTCGGGAGGTATAAAGGAGGGGTGACCCCCACTTGTTACCCCCCGATTGTGACGTACTGGTAGCCAGCGCGGGGGATTTCTGAGTGACCCCCCCGGTGGTTTGTGACATATTGGTGGCAAGCGGTGGGATCGAGATAATAGTGTGTGTGAGTGTGAGACCCATACTCCCAGACACTAAAGACTGCCTGCAGCAGCTGTGGCTGCTGGGGTCTTCAGACCAGCTCAACACTAGAGTGTCAGAGTGCAGATACTGTAAGGTGTGTGGAGGCATCAGGTGTCAGTTCTGTGTCAGTGACCAAAAGTCTGCAAGAATGGCTGATAGCACCAGGAGCAAAGCCAAAGGAATGGCCGATGCTCAGGCCAGAGACGATGAGGAGGTTGCCCACGAGTCCTCCAGGAGCTCGACGCCTGAAAACCGTTCTGCAGAGGACAGCGCACAAGCTGGCAATTATGGACAAGATGAGGAGGAGCTCGCCCAAGGTTCCTCAACGAGCCAGATGCCAGCCCTCCGCTCTGCAATGGACAGTGAAGCACCAGGCTCCGCAGCGGGCCGCAGATCACCACGTGCCATTCCACCGAGCCTGGGAGGCTCGGATAGCCTTCTTCAAATGGCTATGGCCCTACTCCAGGCTGGAGACCGGGAGGGCTACCAGGCACTCCTGGCAGAGCGCAGGGCAGCGTGTGAGGCTGAGGCTGCGGAGCGGCAGGCAGAGCGGCAAGCAGCGCGTGAGGCTGAGGCTGCGGAGCGGCAGGCAGCGCGTGAAGAGCGCCAGGCAGAGCGTGACTACCAGCTGCAGCTAGCTCAGCTCCGGCCCTCATCAGCCGCACGTGACCTTCAAGACACCAAACTTCCAAAGGTCCGTGTTGAGGACTTCCCAGTGCTGGAGAAGGATGGAGACTTGGACTCTTTCTTGACTGCTTTTGAACGGACTTGCTTGCAGCACCATCTGAACAAGGACCAGTGGGCCAAATACCTGACCCCCCGTTTAAGGGGTAAGGCCCTGGATATCCTTGGGGACTTGCCTGCTGAGGCAGATCAGGGCTACGACACCATCAAGCGGGCCCTGATCCAACAGTACAACCTCACTCCAGAGTCCTACCGCAAGAAGTTCCGGAGCCTACAGAAGGGACCAAAGGACTCCTGGGCTGACCACCGGCGGGCACTTGCCCGAGCTGCCGACCACTGGACCCAAGGCCTGCAGCTTTCCACCGGACCGGAGATCCTGGACTTGTTCATCACGGAGCAACTCTTGTGGAACTGCCCTGAGGATCTCCGCCAGTTCATCCGAGACCAGAAGCCAAAGGGGTCCACGGCTACAGCTGCCCTTGCCGATGACTACACCAACAACCGGGCCCCTGAGGCCAGGAGAGCGGCCACCAGCAGCACCTGGAGAGGGGGTAAGATGAATTCTGCGACTGCCCCACCTGCCCCTAGACTGCAGGGGGTGTCCCCCTCCACTCCCCTCTCCAGGCCCGTGGCGGAACCAAGACGGTGCCACCAGTGCAACCTACCTGGACACTTCAAGGCCATGTGCCCTCAGCGTCCCAAGGCCCCGGCTCCGTCCCCGTCCCAAGGGCCGCCCAAGGTGTATTGTGTGGGTGGGGGTGGTGGTAGGTCCCTGGACAGCTTCCAACCTGTCACCGTCGGCCGGTCTGTGACCATAGGACTGCGAGACAGCGCCTCGGAGGTGACTCTGGTGCGGCCTGAGATGGTGTCCCCCCAAGACTTGATCCCTGGAAAAACCCTCGCTGTCTCCGGGATTGGAGGCATTGACCCGGCGCTGCCTGTTGCTGACATTTATGTGGACTGGGGCGCAGGGCGGGGGGTGAGGGAGGTGGGGGTAACTGATCGGATCCCCGCAAACGTGCTACTTGGGACAGATTTGGGGCAGATAACCTCCCAGTTTGGGCCCCAACCAAGGGCTGAACCTTCAGCCCGTACTGACTTGACTCCTAACAATGTTAATGTGTTATCTATGAATGATGTAAGGGAGGAGGGAGTGAACTCTGATATTTCTGCTTGCACAGACACCATAGACACACACACAGCTGCAGCTGTGACAGGGGAGGGGGTCAGAGAAAGGTGTGACAATGCCTCTACAAGTAACCAGCCTGTGAGCTGGGATCTGCTGCCCTCTGCAGGGATAAGCAGAGAGCAGGGTGCTGCAGGGGGAGGACCAGTGTGTGGGGTGGGGGCTACCACAGCAAATGTGGGGTCCCCAGAGATTTCACAGCGGGGTTCTGTTGCTGCAGGAGGGGAACAGGCAGGTGAGATTGGGGCCAGTCCAGGAGCGGAAGTGCTCCCAGGTAAGATCTCGGTGCATGGTTCCCCCACAACCGGGGTGTCAGGAAGCCAGGTAGGTCTGCCTGAACCGGCGACTTGGTCAGGAACGGAGGAGGAGCAGGCACGACCCACGGTCGCAGCGGCTGTGGCCGCTGTCACCCGCAGTGGGAGTGCTGGAAGCCAAGGGGCCTCCCGGAGGTCCGATAGCTCTTCCCCTTCTGACCAAGTGGCAGCCGAGTCAGGTGGAGGCCAGGACACAGGTCCCGGGGTACTGACCGAAGATGTGACAGTCTCGTCGATTCTGGCCACATCTGGTCAGGGGTTTCAGGCAGCGTTAGAAGCTGACGACAGCCTGAAAGCTCTTAAGGAGCAGGCGGCACAGCCTCCCTCGGACTCGGACCCGGAGCGAGTGGTCTGGGACTAAGGACGGCTGTACCGGGCCACGGTCCAGCAGAGTTCACCGGAGGCGTGGCCCAGGGACCGACAGTTGGTGGTACCCTATCCGTTCCGGACGGAGTTGTTGCGGATCGCACATGAGATTCCGATGGCCGGACACCTAGGGATCGCTAAGACCAAGGCCAGGTTAAACCAGCATTTCTACTGGCCAAAAATGGGGGCCGATGTGGCTGCCTACTGCCGTTCGTGTGAAACCTGTCAGAGAGTGGGGAAGGCGGGGCCACGCCCCAAAGCCCCACTGGTATCTCTGCCCATCATCGATGAGCCTTTCAGGAGGGTGGCTGTGGATCTGGTCGGCCCGCTGGCCATCCCCAGCAGCTCCGGGAAACGCTTCATACTGACGGTAGTGGACTATGCCACCCGGTACCCAGAAGCAGTGGCCTTGTCGTCCATTCGGGCTGACAAGGTGGCCACCGCATTGCTGGAGATTTTCTCCCGAGTGGGTTTTCCCCAGGAAATGCTCACTGACCGGGGGACCCAATTCATGTCCCAGCTGATGGAGGCCCTCTGTAAGCAAGTCCAGGTGCGACATCTGGTGGCCAGCCCGTACCATCCACAGACTAATGGCCTGTGCGAGCGGTTCAATGGCACCTTAAAGCAGATGCTTAAGATGTTGGTCGACTCCCACGGGCGTGACTGGGAGCGGTATCTCCCACACCTGTTATTTGCTTACCGGGAGGTTCCACAGGCCTCAACAGGACTCTCACCGTTTGAGCTCCTGTACGGGCGACGTGTGCGGGGCCCCCTGGCTCTGGTGAAAGAGGCTTGGGAAGGGGATTTGGCCACCCCTGGAGTGTCGGTCATCGAGTATGTCATGCGCTTCCGGGACAAAATGCAGGCCTTGACGCAACTGGTACACGACAATATGGCTCAAGCCCAGGCCGATCAGAAGCGTTGGTACGACCAGAACGCTTGTGAGAGGACCTACCAAGTGGGTCAAGAGGTGTGGGTACTGGTCCCCGTACCACAGGACAAGCTTCAGGCAGCCTGGGAAGGCCCATACCTCGTGTACCAGCAGCTCAACCCTGTGACGTACCTGGTCACCCTGGACCCTGCCCGTGGAAGGCGGAAGCCCTTCCATGTGAACATGATGAAGGCACATCATGAGCGGGAGGCATGTGCGCTCCCCGTGTGCAACCTGCCCGAGGAGGGAGAAGCGGAAACCCTCTTGGATATGCTAGCCCAGGTTAGGGCAGGCGGATCCATTGAGGATGTGGAGGTTGGCCACCAGCTCTTGGAGGACCAACGGTCCCAGCTGTGGGCCACCCTCCTCCCCTTCCGGGGGTTGTTTACCAACCAGCCCGGAAGGACTGACTTGGCTGTCCATCACGTGGACACTGGGGATCATCCCCCGATCCGGCGTTCAGCATATCGGGTCTCCCTGGAGGTGCAGCAACACATGCGCCAGGAGATTGACGAGATGCTGAAGCTGGGGGTGATCCAGGCATCCAACAGCGCTTGGGCCTCGCCTGTAGTCCTCGTCCCTAAGAAGGACCGAACCACGCGGTTCTGCGTGGACTACAGGGGGCTCAATGCGGTCACGGTCGCCGATGCGTACCCAATGCCACGCATCGATGACCTGCTCGATCAGTTGGCCGGGGCTCAGTACCTGACCATCATGGATCTGAGCCGGGGATATTGGCAGATCCCCCTGACTCGCAAGGCCAGGGAACGCTCTGCCTTTATTACCCCATTTGGACTGTACAAGTCCACGGTGATGCCATTCGGGATGAGGAATGCCCCTGCCACTTTCCAGCGGATGGTCAACACCCTGCTCAAGGGACTTGAAGGGTACGCGGCCGCGTACCTGGATGACATTGCCGTCTTCAGTCCCACCTGGGAGGACCACCTAGAGCATCTAGCACAGGTGCTCGGGCGGATCCACCGGGCAGGTTTGACCATCAAGCCGGGAAAGTGTCAGCTGGCCATGAGCGAGGTCCAGTACCTCGGTCACCGGGTAGGCGGGGGAACACTGAAGCCCGAGCCTGAGAAAGTGGAGGCCATCGCATCCTGGCCCACCCCCAGGACCAAGAAGCAGGTGATGTCCTTCTTGGGGACCGCTGGGTACTATAGGAGGTTTGTTCCACGCTATAGTAGCCTGGCCAAGCCCTTGACGGACCTCACCAAGAAGAAGCTGCCCTCTGCAGTCGATTGGACAATGGACTGCGAGACAGCCTTCCGGCCCTAAAGGACGCCCTGTCCAGCCCGCCCGTGCTACAGGCAGCCGACTTCACGCGGCCGTTTGTAGTACAGACCGACGCCAGTGACTTCGGCCTCGGTGCGGTGCTCAGCCAGGTGGACTCTGCGAGCCAAGAGCACCCAGTCTTGTACCTGAGCAGGAAGCTGTTACCAAGGGAAGTGGCCTATTCTACAATGGAGAAGGAGTGCCCTGGCCATAGTGTGGGCCCTGCAGCGTCTGCAACCCTATCTATACGGGCGCCACTTCATCGTGGAGACGGACCATGTGAGGTAAATCCGGAGAGATGACGATAAATCATGATATTCAAGTATGTCAGGAAGCCCTCTCCTGGTGTCAACCCCCCTTTCCCCCACACAACTGGTTTAGCAACAAACTCCATGGCCATGTCCTGTGATATGGAAATTAGGTGGCTTTGGGACAATGGACACAGGATGACTCCCTGCTGTCACCCTGTAGTAGGAGCTGCTAGCTAGTTAGCAAGGCTATGGAAATAGCCAGACAGAACGACTCCAGTAAAAAATGGTTCATATCTCGCAAGCCATATCTCCGATAAATATGGCAACCATAACAATGGTGTCTCCGCATGTGGACGATGCTGGCACACCCTTTTTATGGAAGTAGGACATTGGGAAACACACCAAACGTGATATCAGCCATATGGGAACTCGTAGACAGGTCATGAGTCCCCTCGTTCTGCAGCTAAATTCATAACTGTCACAATGAGAGCATTGGCGTCCGTCTACGACGCTCCCAGGCACAGTTATGGCCAAAATCCCCTTTTCTGGATAATTCTGATCCATGCAGGGGGAGTGGCAGTGCTTCCCTGTGAGGTCACTAAGGTAGGAGGAGACCTGGATCTGCCCAGGTTGATAACCCTACTTCGGCCATTTTCCAGTGTTCTTCTGCTCGGGGGCCTGGTTGGGACAGACCTGTGAGAGAGTTCCTGGAAACCTGGTCCTACAGCGCCCCCCTGTGGCCAGACGCACAAGGTAATGAGATTGAATTGCATACCTGTTGTAACCCATGCTTGATTGTAACTGTACTCTGACATATGTATATTCTGTAGATTCCCTATTGTATATATTGTAGTTTCTAGTGTGCTTTAGGCGATTAAATTATATAAATTAATCTTGGGCTGTTCTGTTATCTCGATCTTGAATCCACCGTCTGTGTGTCTCGGCTAATAGTTACCGTAAATCGGTTGGTGGCAGCGAGTTGTGCCAAGGATTATTGTGGGGAGGCCAGTGAGATCGGGAAGATATTATATATTCCGCTCCGCGGTAGGTCGGAGGGAATATATACCCTACTCTCACCGGGGACCCTTCAATAATCGGCATAAGTAGTATAGCGGCCTCCTTGCTTATTGTCGGGCAATTCCATAATTGGCCTGACTATAAGAGGGGCGCTAGAGAGCGCGTCACGTGCTCTGTCTGTCGGTCGGGAGGTATAAAGAGAGGGTTGACTCCTGCTTGTTACCCCCCGATTGTGACGTACTGGTAGCCAGCGCGGGGGATTTCTGAGTGACCCCCACCGGTGGTTTGTGACATATTGGTGGGCATAGCGGTGGGATCGAGATAATAGTGTGTGTGAGTGTGAGACCCATACTCCCAGACACTAAAGACTGCCTGCAGCAGCTGAGGCTGCTGGGGTCTTCAGACCTAGCTCAACACTAGAGTGTCAGAGTGCAGAATACTGTAAGGTGTGTGGAGGCATCAGGTGTCAGTTCTGTGTCAGTGACCAAAGTCTGCAACAATGGCTGATAGCACCAGGAGCAAAGCCAAAGGAATGGCCGATGCTCAGGCCAGAGACGTATGAGGAGGTTGTCCACGAGCCCTCCAGGAGCTCGACGCCAGAAAAACCGTTTCTGCCGAGGACATTGCACAACCGAGGGCACTGCTGGACAAGATGAGGAGGAGCTCGCCCAAGGTTCCTCAACGAGCCAGATGCCAGCCCTCCGCTCTGCAATGGACAGTGAAGCACCAGGCTCCGCAGCGGGCCGCCAGATCAACCACGTGCCATTCCACCGAGCCTGGGAGGCTCGGATAGCCTTCTTCAAATGGCTATGGCCCTTCTCCAGCTGTGGAGACCGGGATACCTACGAGATACTCATGGCAGAGCGCAGGCAGAGCGGCAGGCAGCGCGTGAAGAGCGCCAGGCAGAGGCTGTGACTACCAGCTGCAGCTAGCTCAGCTCCGGCCCTCATCAGCCACACGTGACCGTTCAAGACACCAACTTCCAAAGGTCCGTGTTGAGGACTTCCCAGTGCTGGAGAAGGATGGAGACTTGGACTCTTTCTTGACTGCTTTTGAGCGGACTTGCTTGCAGCACCATCTGAACAAGGACCAGTGGGCCAAATACCTGACCCCCCGTTTAAGGGGTAAGGCCTGGATATCCTTGGGGACTTGCCTGCTGAGGCAGATCAGGGCTACGACACCATCAAGCGGGCCCTGATCCAACAGTACAACCTCACCCCGGAGTCCTACCGCAAGAAGTTCCGGAGCCTACAGAAGGGACCAAAGGACTCCTGGGCTGACCACCGGCGGGCACTTGCCCGAGCTGCCGACCACTGGACCCAAGGCCTGCAGCTTTCCACCGGACCGGAGATCCTGGACTTGTTCATCACGGAGCAAGCTCTTGTGGAACTGCCCTGAGGATCTCCGCCAGTTCATCCGAGACCAGAAGCCAAAGGGATCCACGGCTACAGCTGCCTGGCAGATGACTACACCAACAATCGAGCTCCTGAGAGCCAGGAGAGCAGCCACCAGCAGCACCTGGGAGAGGGGGGGTAAGATGAACTCTGCGACTGCCCCACCTGCCCCTAGGACTGCAGGGGGTGTCCCCCTGCAACTCCCCTCTCCAGGCCCGTGGCAGAACCAAGACGGTGCCACCAGTGCAACCTACCTGGACACTTCAAGGCCATGTGCCCTCAGCGTCCCAAGGCCCCGGCTCCGTCCCCGTCCCAAGGGCCGCGCCAAGGTGTATTGTGTGGGTGGGGGTGGTGGTAGGTCCCCTGGACAGCTTCCAACCTGTCACCGTCGGCCAGTCTGTGACCATAGGACTGCGAGACAGCGCCTCGGAGGTGACTCTGGTGCGGCCTGAGATGGTGTCCCCCCAAGACTTGATCCCTGGAAAAACCCTCGCTGTCTCCGGGATTGGAGGCATTGACCCGGCGCTGCCTGTTGCTGACATTTATGTGGACTGGGGCGCAGGGCGAGGGGTGAGGGAGGTGGGGGTAACTGATCGGATCCTGCAAACGTGCTACTTGGGGACAGATTTGGGGCAAATAACCTCCCCAGTTTGGCCCCGCCCCAAAGGCTGAACCTTCAGCCAGTACTGACATGACTCCTGACAATGTTAATGTGTTATCTATGAATGATGTAAGGGAGGAGGAGGAGTGAACTCCGATATTTCTGCTTGCACAGACACCCTAGACAAACACGCAGCTGCAGCTGTGACAGGAGGGGAGGGGGTCAGAGACAGGTGTGACGAATGCCTCTACAAGTAAACCAGCCTGTGAGCTGGATCTGTTGCCCTCTGCAGGGATAAGCAGAGAGCAGGGTGCTGCAGGGGAGAGGACCAGTGTGTGGGGTGGGGGCTACCACAGCAAATGTGGGTCCCCAGAGATTCTCACAGCGGGGTTCTGTTGCTGCAGAGGGGGAACAGGCAGGTGAGATTGGGGCCGGATCCAGGAGCGGAAGTGCTCCCAAGGTAAGATCTCGGTGCAGGGTTCCCCCACAACCGGGGTGTCAGGAAGCCAGGTAGGTCTGCCTGAACCGTGCGACTTGGTCAGGAACGGGAGGAGGAGCAGGCACGACCCACACGGTCGCAGCGGCTGTGGCCGCTGTCACCCGCAGTGGGAGTGCTGGAAGCCAAGGGGCCTCCCGGAGGTCCGATAGCTCTTCCCCTTCTGACCAAGTGGCAGCCGAGTCAGGTGGAGGCCAGGACACAGGTCCCGGGGGTACTGACCGAAGATGTGACAGTCTCGTCGATTCTGGCCACATCTGCGTCAGGGGTTTCAGGCAGCGTTAGAAGCTGACGACAGCCTGAAAGCTCTAAAGGAGCAGGCGGCACAGCCTCCCTCGGACTCGGACCCGGAGCGAGTGGTCTGGGACCAAGGACGGCTGTACCGGGCCACGGTCCAGCAGGGTTCACCGGAGGCGTGGCCCAGGGACCGACAGTTGGTGGTACCCTATCCGTTCCGGACGGAGTTGTTGCGGATCGCACATGAGATTCCGGTGGCCGGACACCTAGGGATCGCTAAGACCAAGGCCAGGTTAAACCAGCATTTCTACTGGCCAAAAATGGGGGCCGATGTGGCTGCCTACTGCCGTTCGTGTGAAACCTGTCAGAGAGTGGGGAAGGCGGGGCCATGCCCCAAAGCCCCACTGGTATCTCTGCCAATCATCGATGAGCCTTTCAGGAGGGTGGCTGTGGATCTGGTCGGACCCGCTGGCCATCCCCAGCAGCTCCGGGAAACGCTTCATACTGACGGTAGTGGACTATGCCACCCGGTACCCAGAAGCAGTGGCCTTGTCGTCCATTCGGGCTGACAAGGTGGCCACCGCATTGCTGGAGATTTTCTCCCGAGTGGGTTTTCCCCAGGAAATGCTCACCGACCGGGGGACCCAATTCATGTCCCAGCTGATGGAGACCCTCTGTAAGCAAGTCCAGGTGCGACATCTGGTGGCCAGCCCGTACCATCCACAGACTAATGGCCTGTGCGAGCGGTTCAATGGCACCTTGAAGCAGATGCTTAAGATGTTGGTCGACTCCCATGGGCGTGACTGGGAGCGGTATCTCCCACACCTGTTATTTGCTTACCGGGAGGTTCCACAGGCCTCAACAGGATTCTCACCGTTTGAGCTCCTGTACGGGCGACGTGTGCGGGGCCCCCTGGCTCTGGTGAAAGAGGCTTGGGAAGGGGATTTGGCCACCCCTGGAGTGTCGGTTATCGAGTATGTCATGCGCTTCCGGGACAAAATGCAGGCCTTGACGCAACTGGTACACGACAATATGGCTCAAGCCCAGGCCGATCAGAAGCGTTGGTACGACCAGAACGCTTGTGAGAGGACCTACCAAGTGGGTCAAAAGGTGTGGGTACTGGTCCCCGTACCACAGGACAAGCTTCAGGCAGCCTGGGAAGGCCCATACCTCGTGTACCAGCAGCTCAACCCTGTAACGTACCTGGTCACCCTGGACCCTGCCCGTGGAAGGCGGAGGCCCTTCCATGTGAACATGATGAAGGCACATCATGAGCGGGAGGCATGTGCGCTCCCCGTGTGCAACCTGCCCGAGGAGGGAGAAGCGGAAACCCTCTTGGATATGCTAGCCCAGGTTAGGGCAGGCGGATCCATTGAGGATGTGGAGGTTGGCCACCAGCTCTTGGAGGACCAACGGTCCCAGCTGTGGGCCACGGACTGACTTGGCTGTCCATCACGTGGACACTGGGGATCATCCCCCGATCCGGCGTTCAGCATATCGGGTCTCCCTGGAAGTGCAGCAACACATGCGCCAGGAGATTGACGAGATGCTGAAGCTGGGGGTGATCCAGGCATCCAACAGCGCTTGGGCCTCGCCTGTAGTCCTCGTCCCTAAGAAGGACCGAACCACTCGGTTCTGCGTGGACTACAGGGGGCTCAATGCTGTCACGGTCGCCGATGCGTACCCAATGCCACGCATCGATGACCTGCTCGATCAGTTGGCCGGGGCTCAGTACCTGACCATCATGGATCTGAGCCGGGGATATTGGCAGATCCCCCTGACTCCCAAGGCCAGGGAACGCTCTGCCTTTATTACCCCATTTGGACTGTACGAGTCCACGGTGATGCCATTCGGGATGAGGAATGCCCCTGCCACTTTCCAGCGGATGGTCAACACCCTGCTCAAGGGACTTGAAGGGTACGCGGCCGCGTACCTGGATGACATTGCCGTCTTCAGTCCCACCTGGGAGGACCACCTAGAGCATCTAGCACAGGTGCTCAGGCGGATCCACCGGGCAGGTTTGACCATCAAGCCGGGAAAGTGTCAGCTGGCCATGAGCGAGGTCCAGTACCTCGGTCACCGGGTAGGTGGGGGGAACGCTGAAGCCCGAGCCTGAGAAAGTGGAGGCCATCGCATCCTGGCCCACCCCCAGGACCAAGAAGCAGGTGATGTCCTTCTTGGGGACCGCTGGGTACTATAGGAGGTTTGTTCCATGCTATAGTAGCCTAGCAAAGCCCTTGACGGACCTCACCAAGAAGAAGCTGCCCTCTGCAGTCGATTGGACAGTGGACTGCGAGACAGCCTTCCGGGCCCTAAAGGACGCCCTGTCCAGCCCGCCCGTGCTACAGGCAGCCGACTTCACGCGGCCGTTTGTAGTACAGACCGACGCCAGTGACTTCGGCCTCGGTGCGGTGCTCAGCCAGGTGGACTCTGCGAGCCAAGAGCACCCGGTCTTGTACCTGAGCAGGAAGCTGTTACCAAGGGAAGTTGCCTATTCCACGATGGAGAAGGAGTGCCTGGCCATAGTGTGGGCCCTGCAGCGTCTGCAACCCTATCTATACGGGCGCCACTTCATCGTGGAGACGGACCACAATCCCCTCAGCTGGTTGCACACCGTCTCTGGGACGAATGGGCGATTGTTGCGATGGAGCCTTGCGCTCCAGCAATACAACTTCACCATTCGCCACAAAAGGGGCCGTGACCACGGTAACGCAGACGGGCTGTCCCGACAAGGAGAGGTCGCGGACGGGCGCACGGGGGAACACCGGAGTGTGCTGCCCCCTAGCGCCCTCAAAAGGGGGGAGGTGTGAGGTAAATCCGGAGAGATGACGATAAATCATGATATTCAAGTATGTCAGGAAGCCCTCTCCTGGTGTCAACCCCCCTTTCCCCCACACAACTGGTTTAGCAACAAACTCCATGGCCATGTCCTGTGATATGGAAATTAGGTGGCTTTGGGACAATGGACACAGGATGACTCCCTGCTGTCACCCTGTAGTAGGAGCTGCTAGCTAGTTAGCAAGGCTATGGAAATAGCCAGACAGAACGACTCCAGTAAAAAATGGTTCATATCTCGCAAGCCATATCTCCGATAAATATGGCAACCATAACAATGGTGTCTCCGCATGTGGACGATGCTGGCACACCCTTTTTATGGAAGTAGGACATTGGGAAACACACCAAACGTGATATCAGCCATATGGGAACTCGTAGACAGGTCATGAGTCCCCTCGTTCTGCAGCTAAATTCATAACTGTCACAATGAGAGCATTGGCGTCCGTCTACGACGCTCCCAGGCACAGTTATGGCCAAAATCCCCTTTTCTGGATAAT
The DNA here is from genome assembly GCF_048569485.1 of Anomaloglossus baeobatrachus. Taxonomy (NCBI): domain Eukaryota; kingdom Metazoa; phylum Chordata; class Amphibia; order Anura; family Aromobatidae; genus Anomaloglossus; species Anomaloglossus baeobatrachus. The sequence goes on along the minus strand of NC_134363.1, from coordinate 182,050,469 downwards.
TCTGATCCATGCAGGGGGAGTGGCAGTGCTTCCCTGTGAGGTCACTAAGGTAGGAGGAGACCTGGATCTGCCCAGGTTGATAACCCTACTTCGGCCATTTTCCAGTGTTCTTCTGCTCGGGGGCCTGGTTGGGACAGACCTGTGAGAGAGTTCCTGGAAACCTGGTCTACAGCGCCCCCCTGTGGCCAGACGCACAAGGTAACTGATTGAATTGCATACCTGTTGTAACCCATGCTTTGATTGTAACTGTACTCTGACATATGTATATTCTGTAGATTCCCTATTGTATATATTGTAGTTTCTAGTGTGCTTTAGGCGATTAAATTATATAATTAATCTTGGGCTGTTCTGTTATCTCGATCTTGAATCCCACGTCTGTGTGTTCGGCTAATAGTTACCGTAAATCGGTTGGTGGCAGCGAGTTGTGCCAAGGATTATTGTGGGGAGGCCAGTGAGATCCGGGAAGATATTATATATTCCGCCCGCGGAGGTCGGGGGAATATATACCCTACTCTCACCGGGGACCCTTCAATAATCGGCATAAGTAGTATAGCGGCCTCCTTGCTTATTGTCGGGCAATTCCATAATTGGCCTGACTATAAGAGGGGCGCTAGAGAGCGCGTCACGTGCTCTGTCTGTCGGTCGGGAGGTATAAAGGAGGGTTGACTCCTGCTTGTTACCCCCCGATTGTGACGTACTGGTAGCCAGCGCGGGGGATTTCTGAGTGACCCCCCCGGTGGTTTGTGACATATCACAATCCCCTCAGCTGGTTGCACACTGTCTCTGGGACGAATGGGCGATTGTTGCGATGGAGCCTTACGCTCCAGCAATACAACTTCACCATTCGACACAAAAGGGGCCGTGACCACGGTAACGCAGACGGGCTGTCCCGACAAGGAGAGGTCGCGGACGGGCGCACGGGGGAACACCGGAGTGTGCTGCCCCCTAGCGCCCTCAAAAGGGGGGAGGTGTGAGGTAAATCCGGAGATATGACGATAAATCATGACATTCAAGTCATGTCAGGAAGCCCTCTCCTGGTGTCACCCCCCCCCCCCTTCCCTTCACACAACTGGTTTAGCAACAAATCCATGGCCATGTCCTGTGATATGGAAATTAGGTGGCTTGAGGACAATGGACACAGGATGACTCCCTGCCGTCACCCTGTAGTAGGAGCTGCTAGCTAGTTAGCAAGGCTATGGAAATAGCCAGACAGAACGACTCCAGTAAAAAATGGTTCATATCTCGCAAGCCATATTTCCGATAAATATGGCAACCATAAAAATGGTGTCTCCGCATGTGGACGATGCCGGCACCCCCTTTTTATGGGAGCAGGACATTGGGAAATGCCCCAGGCGTGATATCAGCCAATGGGGAACTGGCAGACAGGCCATGAGTCCCCTCGTTCTGTAGCTAAATTCATAACTGTCACAATGAGAGCATTGGCGTCCGCCTACGACGCTCCCAGGCAAAGTTATGGCCAATATCCCCTTGGCTGGATAATTCTGATCCATGCAGGGGGAGTGGCAGTGCTTCCCTGTGAGGTCACTAAGGTAGGAGGGGACCTGGATCTGCCCAGGTTGATAACCCTACTTCGGCCATTTTCCAGCGTTCTTCTGCTCGGGGGCCTGGTTGGGAAAGACCTGTGAGAGAGTTCCTGGAAACCTGGTCTACAGCGCCCCCCTGTGGCCAGACGCAACAAGGTAACTGCTGGAACTGTGTGTGCCTGTTTGTAACCCATGCTTTGATTGTAACTGTACTCTGACATAACTGTATATTCTGTAGATTCCCTATTGTATATATTGTAGTTTCTAGTGTGCTTTAGGCGATTAAATTATATAATTAATCCTGGGCTGTTCTGTTATCTCGATCTTGAATCCCACGTCTGTGTGTTCGGCTAATAGTTACCGTGAAGCGGTTGGTGGCAGCGAGTTGTGCCAAGGATTATTGTGGGGAGGCCAGTGAGATTCGGGGAGATTTTATATATTCCGCCCGCGGAGGTCGGGGGAATATATACCTTACTCTCACCGGGGACCCTTCAATAATCGGCATAAGTAGTATAGCGGCCTCCTTGCTTATTGTCGGGCAATTCCATAATTGGCCTGACTATAAGAGGGGCGCTAGAGAGCGCGTCACGTGCTCTGTCTGTCGGTCGGGAGGTATAAAGGAGGGGTGACCCCCACTTGTTACCCCCCGATTGTGACGTACTGGTAGCCAGCGCGGGGGATTTCTGAGTGACCCCCCCGGTGGTTTGTGACAGGGACATATTGCTAGTAACACAGATAAAGTGAAGATACATTTACGTGGATTTTTTTTTTATTTTGGGGACTTACTCTTTAAGGATGATCCCTACTTATCGCCACCGTGCACACATCACAACTTAACTATTTAAAACATGCAAAAATTCTATTATTTATTTTTATATGTTTTTGGTCACCAGGGGGTCACGTCAGTCACACGAGGGTTAACACCCGGGCCCCATTCACCTTGTAATTGTCTTATATGGAATAAAGATCATTTTTTACTACCTTGATGTTGTCGGCTTTGCGCTGTGGTCATTACCTCTGCACCCGAGTCCTGATGTAGTGTTGGTTTGCGGCTGTGGTCATTACCTCTGCACCCGGGTCCTGATGTAGTGTCGGTTTGCGGCTGTGATCATTACCTCTGCACCCGGGTCCTGATGTAGTGTCGGTTTGCGGCTGTGGTCATTACCTCTGCACCCGGGTCCTGATGTAGTGTCAATTTGCGGCTGTGATCATTACCTCTGCACCCGGGTCCTGATGTAGTGTCGGCTCTGCGGCTGTGGTCATTACCTCTGCACCTGGGTCCTGATGTAGTGTCGGTTTGCGGCTGTGATCATTACCTCTGCACCTGGGTCCTGATGTAGTGTCTGTTTGCGGCTGTGGTCATTACCTCTGCACCCGGGTCCTGATGTAGTGTCGGTTTGCGGCTGTGGTCATTACCTCTGCACCCGGGTCCTGATGTAGTGTCGGTTTGCGGCTGTGATCATTACCTCTGCACCCGGGTCCTGATGTAGTGTCGGATTGCGGCTGTGATCATTACCTCTGCACCCGGGTCCTGATGTAGTGTCAGTTTGCGGCTGTGGTCATTACCTCTGCACCCGGGTCCTGATGTAGTGTCGGATTGCGGCTGTGATCATTACCTCTGCACCCGGGTCCTGATGTAGTGTCGGATTGCGGCTGTGATCATTACCTCTGCACCCGGGTCCTGATGTAGTGTCAGTTTGCGGCTGTGGTCATTACCTCTGCACCCGGGTCCTGATGTAGTGTCGGATTGCGGCTGTGATCATTACCTCTGCACCCGGGTCCTGATGTAGTGTCGGTTTGCGGCTGTGATCATTACCTCTGCACCTGGGTCCTGATGTAGTGTCGGTTTGCGGCTGTGATCATTACCTCTGCACCCGGGTCCTGATGTAGTGTCAGTTTACGGCTGTGATCATTACCTCTGCACCCGGGTCCTGATGTAGTGTCGGCTGTGCGGCTGTGGTCATTACCTCTGCACTATCTTAAGCTACAAATCCCCACTTCCCACCAAACCATCATGTGCTGCTTTCGCTGTGAATGGAGAAGAAAACTCGAGAATAAGCACAAGTAGTTCCTGGAGGGTTTATTAGGATCTGTTACATTTCTGGTGTTTGGAGAGAAGCGTTAGTCGCACAGCGGCGCCCGATCCACGACACATGAAGCAGATCCCGAGATGGAGACGTTTTTTATCTTTTAATTGAGATGGAGACTGAAAAACGGCAAATTAAATTAAATTAAATACAAAAATAAAGTTCTACAAGACGAAACGATCAAATGATGAGAAGACGAACAACGAGGAGTGCAAACGAGTAATTAGTGGTCCGTTACTATCACTACATGGTTACACGAGAGAGAACCGCAACGGCTGGACGGGCTGAAGCCGCAAGATCGGGGGTCACCGGTGGAATACTGGATCACTTATCCACAGGGTCGGGGGGAGAAATGTAGGATCACCGGGACCCCCACCGGGCCGGAAATAACCTGTATGACCGGAGTCATGGGATAACCTCTCCCGTAGAGTGACTCCTGTTCCAGTCATGCAGTGACTGTGAGGGACCCCCTCCCACGCGGGTGACTGTGAGGGGACCCCCCTCCCATGCGGGTGACTGTGAGGGGACCCCCAACTCACGCGGGTGACTGTGAGGGACCCCAACCCACGCGGGTGACTGTGAGGGACCCCCTCCCACACAGGTGACTGTGGGGGACCCCCTACCCAACGGGTGACCTAATACCCTACATTGTTGGGTTCGGTTGGTGCCCGAGTGATGATCTATCAGGATAGACTTTCCAGTCGCTGACACATCGGGGTTAATATTTCTCCGGCACCAGCTGCAGCACAAAAACAAATTACCTTGTTAAAAAAAAACAAAAACAAGCCCCTTTTCATTAGCAGCACGGAGAACACTGCGGCCGCACATATCAGGATGACGGATTCCTGTGACATTTTAGGAAAAATAAATGTTCTGCCATTGTAAAAGGAAAAGTATAACGCTGGTTCAAAATGTAACATCCATCACTGGCACCGGCCGCGGCCTGAAGAGCGCAGTTCCGGTCCCCGGAAGAAATAAGCACAGACATTATAGGGAACGTCGCCCCAAAACGTTTACTTACTTGTGGCCTCCGGCCGTGTGAGGACCCCGATAACCGGCTCAGCTTATATCTAACTATACTCTGTGCCCCGGACAAAATTCATGCACAGAAAAGCAGCAGAGGAGTCTGGGGAATGTGCGGAGGTCAGAAGCCAGGAATGGGTTAAAGGGTGTCATAAGTGCCATAAATGAAGGTAAATAGCAGGACCCCAAAGGGATGGGAACGTCTGGAGCCTCTGAAGGCAATGGCCGCAGGAATGCATCATTTACAGGGGACGGAAAACGGCCTGGAGGAAGCAGGAGACACAGGAGGCTGGAGACACCGGCCGGGCGGGAGGACAAAGGCCGGCCGGGCGGGAGGAAGGAGAGGCCGGTGGATGGGGACACCGGAGGAAGGAGAGGCCGGGCAGGCGGGAGGAAGGAGAGGCCGGGCGGGCGGGAGAAAGGAGAGGCCGGGCGGGCGGGAGAAAGGAGAGGCCGGGCGGGCGGGAGAAAGGAGAGGCCGGGCGGGCGGGAGAAAGGAGAGGCCGGGCGGGCGGGAGAAAGGAGAGGCCGGGCGGGCGGGAGGAGAGGCCGGGCGGAAGGAGAGGCCGGGCGGGCGGGAGAAAGGAGAGGCCGGGCAGGCGGGAGAAAGGAGAGGCCGGGCGGGCGGGCGGAAGGAGAGGCCGGGCGGGCGGGAGGAAGGAGAGGCCGGGCGGGCGGGAGGAAGGAGAGGCCGGGCGGGCGGGAGGAAGGAGAGGCCGGGCGGGCGGGAGAAAGGAGAGGCCGGCCGGGCGGGAGAAAGGAGAGGCCGGGCGGGCGGGAGAAAGGAGAGGCCGGGCGGGCGGGAGGAGAGGCCGGGCGGAAGGAGAGGCCGGGCGTGCGGGAGGAAAGAGAGGCCGGGCGGGCGGGAGGAAGGAGAGGCCGGGCGGGCGGGAGGAAGGAGAGGCCGGGCGGGCGGGAGAAAGGAGAGGCCGGCCGGGCGGGAGAAAGGAGAGGCCGGGCGGGTGGGAGGAGAGGCCGGGCGGAAGGAGAGGCCGGGCGGGCGGGCGGAAGGAGAGGCCGGGCGGGCGGGCGGAAGGAGAGGCCGGGCGGAAGGAGAGGCCGGGCGGGCGGGCGGAAGGAGAGGCCGGGCGGGCGGGCGGGCGGAAGGAGAGGCCGGGCGGGCGGGAGGAAGGAGAGGCCAGGCGGGCGGGAGGAAGGAGAGGCCGGGCGGGCGGGAGGAAGGAGAGGCCGGGCGGGCGGGAGGAAGGAGAGGCCGGGCGGGCGGGAGGAAGGAGAGGCCGGGCGGGCGGGAGGAAGGAGAGGCCGGGCGGGCGGGAGGAAGGAGAGGCCGGCCGGCGGGAGGACGGAGACGCCGGTTGGGCGGGAGGACGGAGACGCCGGGCGTCACCTGATATATGAATGGCTGCTGCTGTGCAATAAGCCAAGAGATCCCAGGATGACAATGTGCAGGGACAGCATGGAAATCATGTGCACAGGCAAAAATGGACATGGACTTCCCCTTTAAGAACGTCTGGCTATACAATATGTAGGATGCCCCATCACAAAATCTACATCCGGATGTAAACCTAGAGCTGCAGATCCATGCACGAGACTCGTTCAGGCTTCTCCGGACTCATCAGCTCCGGCCGGTGCAAAACTACAACTCCCAGAATGCCGCAGGCTAAGCGCTGTAGTTTTGCAGTTTGCAGACCCAAGAATACAGACAGCTGCAAACATGGCCCCCCGACAGGCCGGCGGCTGCTGGAGGGTGCACGGGACAGTCAGAGGTTGGCGCGCCCCTTTAAGGCCAGAGCAGATTGTCCTGTGTCACGGTCCTTATAGAAGGAGGTCACTGAAGGCGCAGGGTAAGGAGGGCTGGAGCGAGGACAAGACCCTCTTCATTATGGCCGCAGTCACACGGGGCGTCTTTGGAAAGCTCGGCCGCCCGGACCTGGGGGCCCAGATACTTGACGAGTTCCTAGGTCAGGCAGGGCGGGGCATCAGGAGGTCATGTAGTGCTGCCTCAGCCGGGATTGCAGGGATTCATGGGTTAAATTATGCCTCGTGATTACTCCGACTATCTGTGGAGGGAAACGGCACCACAAATCGATTATGCAGGAAACCGCAATATAGTAAAGCGTCTGCTGCCACCTGCTGCTCACAATCAGGCACTGCAGCATTCAGAGAACGTGCGCCGGAGCAACACCGGCAATGCAAGCGCACCAATCACAGGCGTCCTCTAGTTTATGGCTTCTCATTGCTCAGTTACTCAGAGGATCAGGCACCAGATCTTACAATATGAGCTTGCATTAGTTCTCACACCTGAAGAGGCAGGTGCACTTACTTTGAAAAATCAGTCAGTCAGAATACCTGTAGAAACTTTGTGGACGTTTCCCTTCATTCTATTAAAGTTTGCTCCTGATAAGCTCATAAAATGTCCATTTTAATGGTCAGGATCATGCGGCCATTCATAGTAAGTACACCAGCCTCATGAGGTCTAAGAGCAAGGAAAGGGGTTTTCCAGTTTCACGAAAGTAGCGTTCCCAGGCGGGTTTTTTTTCTTTTAACACTACGTGCTTTACTCACCCTTCCCAGGTCCTACGCAGTCACTACTGCTGTTACCAGTGCAGGTGTCAAACTGACAGCGCTGCAGCCAATCAATGACCTTAGGCGTTCAGAGCGGCTCATGCAGTCTACACAGGTAGAGTAATAGAGCTCAGTTATTGGCTGCAGCGCTGGAGACATGACGTCAGCGCTGCAGATAATCATCGACACTGGGAGCAATATCAGACACAGAGATGGACCAGGGGAGGGCGAGTAAGGGAGAGATTGCTTTTTTCCTTTTTTTTTCCCCTTTACAACAAACTGCACGTGGAGATACAATTTTCATGAAAAAGGAAATCCTCAGTAATAATGTACTCAGTTTTGAAAAGTGAAATCTGGTGACAGATCCATATTAAAATGATCTCTGTCGTCTGTCAGTGAATGAAAACGGTCGTTAACATTCAGAGTATGACATTGTGTCCTGAGCAGGTCGCATATACAGTGTGTCCACCCATATCCTGTCCACCGTCACCCGGTGCGATGTATACAGGATATGGGGGGACACACTGTATACAGGTTCGGTGTATACAGGATATGGGGGGACACACTGTATATAGGTGCGGTGTGTACAGGACATGGGTGGACACACTGTATATAGGTGCGGTGTATACAGGATATGGGTGGACACACTGTATATAGGTGCGGTGTATACAGGATATGGGTGGACACACTGTATATAGGTGCGGTGTATACAGGATATGGGTGGACACACTGTATATAGGTGCGGTGTATACAGGATATGGGTGGACACGCTGTATATAGGTGCGGTGTATACAGGATATGGGTGGACACGCTGTATATAGGTGCGGTGTATACAGGATATGGGTGGACACGCTGTATATAGGTGCGGTGTATACAGGATATGGGTGGACACACTGTATATAGGTGCGGTGTATACAGGATATGGGTGGACACACTGTATATAGGTGCGGTGTATACAGGATATGGGTGGACACACTGTATATAGGTGCGGTGTATACAGGATATGGGGGGACACACTGTATATAGGTGCGGTGTATACAGGATATGGGTGGACACACTGTATATAGGTGCGGTGTATACAGGATATGGGGGGACACACTGTATATAGGTGCGGTGTATACAGGATATGGGTGGACACACTGTATATAGGTGCGGTGTATACAGGATATGGGTGGACACACTGTATATAGGTGCGGTGTATACAGGATATGGGGGGACACACTGTATATAGGTGCGGTGTATACAGGATATGGGGGGACACACTGTATATAGGTGCGGTGTATACAGGATATGGGTGGACACACTGTATATAGGTGCGGTGTATACAGGATATGGGTGGACACACTGTATATAGGTGCGGTGTATACAGGATATGGGGGGACACACAGTATATAGGTGCGGTATATACAGGATATGGGGGGACACACAGTATATAGGTGTGGTGTATACAGGATATGGGTGGACACACTGTATATAGGTGCGGTGTATACAGGATATGGTGGACACACTGTATATAGGTACGGTGTATACAGGATATGGGTGGACACACTGTATATAGGTGCGGTGTATACAGGATATGGGTGGACACACTGTATATAGGTGCGGTGTATACAGGATATGGGTGGACATGCTGTATATAGGTGCGGTGTATACAGGATATGGGTGGACACACTGTATATAGGTGCGGTGTATACAGGATATGGGTGGACACGCTGTATATAGGTGCGGTGTATACAGGATATGGGTGGACACACTGTATATAGGTGCAGTGTATACAGGATAGGGGTGGACACACTGTATATAGGTGCGGTGTATACAGGATATGGGTGGACACACTGTATATAGGTGCGGTGTATACAGGATATGGGTGGACACACTGTATATAGGTGCGGTGTATACAGGATATGGGTGGACACACTGTATAGAGGTGCGGTGTATACAGGATATGGGTGGACACACTGTATATGGGTGCAGTGTATACAGGATATGGGTGGACACACTGTATATAGGTGCGGTGTATACAGGATATGGGTGGACACACTGTATAGAGGTGCGGTGTATACAGGATATGGGGGGACACACTGTATATGGGTGCAGTGTATACAGGATATGGGTGGACACACTGTATATAGGTGCGGTGTATACAGGATATGGGTGGACACACTGTATATAGGTGCGGTGTATACAGGATATGGGTGGACACACTGTATATAGGGGCCCCTATGTTAGCAGGACAGGTAGCCTCTATGTTGGGGTCTTCCTGTGCAGTCTGTGTGACGCTGCGCAGCAGAACCGTCCACGATTTGCCACTACTTCTCCCCAAGTCCCTGAGAGCCTTTGCTTCACTTGGACTTGCAGTAAACCCGTGTGTGGTCTTAATGAGCAGATGTCAGCTCTGTGGCCGACGTCCGCCTTGTACAGGAAAGCCCAGCCTTACAGTGCGTGACCCCCCCCCCCCAATCGGTCAGACTCGACACCTGTAACCATCAGTTTGAGACTGTCCATCATATTACCATGCAAAGTTACAGCCCCGTGATCACTTACCTCGCCCACCGCATTCACCACAGGCAGGTGCCGCAGGCCCATGGTTCTGAACAGGTTAAACACCTGGGAGGCGTGTGTGTTCGGTGACACCGTGAACGGCGATGGGTTCATGTAGGGGGTGACGTCCTGCGACACAAGGAAAAGAAGTCACAAAGGAGACATTCTGCCATTATTTCCTGTGCCCAGTGGCCCGCAAAGAGAACGCTGCGCCCCCGTCTAACAGTGAGATGTTTCCACGCGTGGCTCGATGCCACCTTGTAGCATACGGCTGGGCAGGACACCCTTAGGCTGGAGTCACACTTGCGAGTGACTCATGTATAATTCGCGTGAGTCTCGCATCGCATCGCATCACCCGGCACGGCCACGCACTCTCCTGACAGGGGCTTGTCGGCTGCATGTATTTCTATGCAGCTGAGATTCTCTTGTCCAGAGAGTGCGTGGCCGTGCCGGGTGATGCGATGCCAGACTCGTGCATATTATACGCAAGTCACTCGCAAGTGTGACTCCAGCCTTACAGATGACTCGGATGGACCCAGACGTGACATAACCGGCATATTATACTCAACTACCACCCTGCAACAAGAGCTGTGGATGGGAAACCGGTAACATGTCTTTCTTTCCTAACCACATGGCTGCTGGCGGATAAATCTATGTACTAAGGAGCCTATAGGTCTTACCATACTAATTACCCAACCCGCACCTAGGTCCCTTCTAGAGGAATTTGGGGGCCCATTTACTAAAGCAAAGAAAACAAAAGATGAACTCCGCCGGTGTCTTACCACAATCATCCGTGGATTGAGGAGCGTCAGGTTCACGTCGTGGATGTCGGGGTAACGGGGATAATCCTCCGACATCTCGGCGTGGGAGAGGCGCGGCTGGCTGGTGCTCTGAAACAGGAAGGGTCCATCAAAAATAGCAACCCAACATGGAGGGTCACTGGCGTCCGCACAGGAGCGACAGGACTTACAGACTGCGTCTCGGAGTAACAGACTCCCCTGACTAATAACGTGACCAGCTGTGAGCGTAGGATCAGGCCGTGGAACGTCAGGGGCCGGAAGCGCTCCTCCATGGTCCACTCCTCGCTAGGGGACTGGTCGGGGTACAGGTTGGGATACGGGGTGTACCTGGAGACACAGTAACGCCATCAGTTATTGTAGATATGGGACCTCACGTCTTCATGAGTCTTCCTGAAGAAGACCATCCTCTGACGCTGCGCATTCATTAGCATGTTACCATGCACACAGGGGCGTGCTTACATGCTAAGGGGGCCTACTAGCAAAGAAACTAATGCCCTTGTGACTAGTTGCTGGCCTCATTAGCTAGTTTATTAACTTCCTCATTGGAAGTTGGGTGACCACCATGAATGGCTTATAGCACGACATCCCCCCCTACTGCCCGCAGGCAGGACAGGATGACCACAGCCACACTACGCACCACGAGGGAGGCGTCACGCCACGTTTCCTTACTTCCGCTCTAACATCTGCTGCAGCATGTCCTCTTTCTCGACCGGTTCCTCCGCAGCCAGCTGCTCGTCACACATGTTCCTCAGCTCGCTGGACGGGTAGGATTTCATGGACTGACTCCTCTTCCTCTGCTCGCCTGCCCGGGTCAGGATACTGGACTTCTGGACAAAGAGACAACAGCCTGGATTATCGCAACAGTCATCTTCCGGTCAGTCTAAAAGGGTTGGCTATAACGTTTTTTTATTGATGGCCTTAGTCTTCGGATAGGCCATCAATGTCTGATCGGTGTGGGCCAGCGGTTACTGCCGGTGACCCGAAGATCTCAGATGCCCGTCCAAACTGTGGTGGCCACGGCCGAGTCCATCAGATCAGCCCTGTGCAGACCCAGCCTAGCTGAAAACATTGTACCTGTGAGCGGCAGTCAGCAATTGAGGTTTTCAGTCACTGCCAGCAAGCAGAGATTGGTGAAACATGAGAAATTCAGTACCCGGTATAACAGAGCCACATGTGACCCATTCCAGGGTTCTCCACAGACGGACCTTATATTTGATGTTGTTACTGATCAGCTGATTTCCCTTCATAAACTCCTTTTCGTTTCCTCGGTTCTCGGTGACCACGGGGAAGGCGTGATGGGCGGTGGTGCGCAGAATGCTGACCAAGGACTGGATCCGAGTGTGGGGGTACACGTAGGTCAGATTGGGCTCCATGATGTCGCAGGCCCGCAATCTACGGTCACAGAAAATGTTACCAAAAACTTTAAAATGAGCCGACACCTCCGCAGCAGGAAAGGGGTTAAAGGGAACGTGTCAGGTGCAATGTTCACCCGGAACCACGAGCAGTTCTGGGTGCATAGTGCTAATCCCTGCCTATAGTACCATAGAAAAAAACAATCTTTAGAAAAATTATTTCCAAGATCCTATATATGCTAGTGAGGTCAGGGACTAGTCACAAGGGCGTTAGTTTCCTTGGCTAGTTGGCCCCCTTAGCATGGAAGCACGCCCCTGTATACACTAGCATAGATAAAGAGATCTATAGAAAAAGTATTTCTAAAGATCCCATATGATATGCTAATGAGGTCAGGGACTAGTCACAAGGGTGTTAGTTTCCTTGGCTAGTCGGCCCCCTTAGCATGGAAGCACGCCTCTGTAGGGATGGTAACATGCTAATGAATGTGCAGCGTCAGAGGATGGTCGTGCTCACCTCTCTGCTGCCATCGCGTCCGACTACTGGATTTCAGCTCAGTGCACTTGATCCCCGGACTTCCGGCTTCATAGTGTGCATTGCCGAAAGTCTGGGGATCATGCACACTGAGCCGAAGTCCAGCGTCGGCCGCGGTGGAAGCAGAGAGGTGAGCGCGACCATCCTCTGACGCTGCACATTCATTAGCATGTTACCATGCACACAGGGGCGTGCTTACAAATGCTAAGGGGGCCGACTAGCCAAGGGAACTAATGCCCTTGTGACTAGTCCCTGACCTCATTAGCATATCATATGGGATCTTTAGAAACACTATTTCTGTAGATCCCTTTATCTATGGTAGTTTATACAGGGGGGTACTAACATGCTAAGGGGGCCGACTAGCCAAGGGAACTAACGCCCTTGTGACTAGTCCCTGACCTCATTAGCATACCATATGGGATCTTTAGAAATACTTTTTCTATAGATCCCTTTATCTATGGTAGTTTATACAGGGGGTACTAACATGCTAAGGGGGCCGACTAGCCAAGGGAACTAACGCCCTTGTGACTAGTCCCTGACCTCATTAGCATACCATATGGGATCTTTAGAAATACTTTTTCTATAGATCCCTTTATCTATGGTAGTTTATACAGGGGGTACTAACATGCTAAGGGGGCCGACTAGCCAAGGGAACTAACGCCCTTGTGACTAGTCCCTGACCTCATTAGCACATTATAAAAGCATCTATAGATCTCTTTATCTATGCTAGTGTATACGGGACGGTTAGGCAGGGATTACTAATATACACCCAGACCTGCTCGTGGTTCTGGTGCATATTGGACCTGACAGGTTCCCTTTAACATTAAAGGACTACAACTCCTATTATAATAGGCCCGTTACTTGTCCATCTCCTCCTCCGTCTCCCACTCCAGCAGGGGGACTCCTCTCAGCGCCACGTGGATATCGTAGATGCCTTTGTTGAAGAAATCCCCCGTCCACTTGGCGACCTAAATGGAGGAAATAAAATAAATCCTCAGGACGGAGTCTGGCTATAGACATGAAATGACAGAGGTTGTGACCGCAGGTTGTCATGTCAAATCATTGACAAGAGTTATAAAAACATGGCTGCTTTCTTCAAAAACAGCGCCACTCCGGTCCACAGGTTGTGTCTGGTACTGCAGCTCAGTCCCCACTCACGTCAATAGAGCGGACCTGCAGGACCAGACACAACCTGAGAACGGGTGGTGCCATTTTTCGGAAGAAAGTGTAATCTTGTCCAGTCCCTTTAAGTTGTTTTAAAGCCCACGTCACATCAAAAGCTGCAAATTGTTACAGCAGTAAAATTACAAATGCAGCTTTGGATGTGACTAGAGTATCGGACACAATGTGAATTATGACCCCGCGTCTTTGATCCACCTCACCATCAGGGTGATCATGATCGGTAATCCGTAGGAGATCTCATTGGTGGATTCAATAAGGATGACCGTGAGGCTGATGGTCATCCGTACCACACCGCCCAGGAAGGCGGCCGCTCCGATCAGGGCAAACGTTCCGGAGTAGATGTGGGTCAGTCCCAGGTAACTAGGACAGAAGTACAGACGGTTAGCACCCGAGGCCGGGGGACAAGGCGAGCCCCCCGCTGCTGTATATTCTACCTTTTCAGGAGGTTAGCAACCAAGCGACCGAAGGCCGCGCCGCAGAGCAAGGAAGGGACAAAGAGCCCGCTGGGAACAGACAGCCCGTAGGTCCAGCAGGACAGGAGGAAGTACATACAGCAGAAGAAAGACAGAGTGACGGGGCTGAAAGTGCCTGGAACACAAGAGACGGACACGAGCCGCCGTCACACCACTATACACGGCCCACGCGCCAACGTGCCGCAGCACCGGCGCTCCACAGACTCACCGTCCTGGTGGAAGAGCTGCAAGATGGCCGACTCCTGCGGGTTGAAGAACAGCGTGGCCATGTCGTTGTAGGTGTTGTTAGGACAGAAGAAGGTTTTGATGCTGGAATTGACTTCATCAGAAGAGGACACCTAAAACGGAGAAATCGGGGGGGGGGGGGGGGGAATTAGAGCCAGCGACCAGTAGAATTCTGAACACAGCTCTGGGTGCGAGCGGGAAAATCATCGGCTTATCCACGACCCTACGGATGGCACTCGGCTGTCCTCGTCATAGACCATATGTGACCGCAGCTCCGATAAAACAGGGGACAAGGGACCCCCATTTGTGTGATTAGTGGTGGTCCAGGTATTTATTACATTAGAAGAACGTAAAAAATAAGAAGGAAAACTGGAGTAACGGGACGATTTCTGTGAAGTAGCGAGATATCGGGTGGGGGGAGCGAGGGTCATCTGTGCTGAAAGGTCATGGAAGTAAGAGACCACGACTGAGATAGTAGATGGAGAGGGACCTAGTCAGGCCACCACCGAGATATCGAGGGGTCTGAGATAAGACACCTTAGAACCCACCACCGAGATACCGAGGGGGTCTGAACTAAGACACCTTAGAGGCCACCACCGAGATACCGAGGGGGTCTGAACTAAGACACCTTAGAGGCCACCACCGAGATATCGAGGGGTCTGAGCTAAGACACCTTAGAACCCACCACCGAGATATCGAGGGGGTCTGAACTAAGACACCTTAGAGGCCACCACCGAGATACCGAGGGGGTCTGAGCTAAGACACCTTAGAACCCACCACCGAGATATCGAGGGGGTCTGAGCCAAGACACCTTAGAGGCCACCACTGAGATATCGAGGGGGTCCGAGCTAAGGCACCTTAGAGGCCATCACCGAGATACCGAGGGGGTCCAAGCTAAGACACCTTAATAGCCACCACCAAGATACCAGGGGGGCCGGGCTAAGACAACTTAGAGGCCACCACCGATATACCGAGGGGTCCGAGATAAGACACCCGAGGGGCCTGAATCAAGATATCTGTGTTGGGTGGCTGGTTAGGAAGGCAAGAGACCCCAAGATACCTGGTAAGAGGGGTCAGAAAGGCCAATATGGAGATACCTGGGGACCTACACGTAGATATCTGGAAGCCTATGTGCTGGATGGGAGGAAAGACCGAGAATAACATGGAGAAGAATGACGAGAGCCTCCATACTGCCCACATCGAGGATGACACAGTACCTGCACTGCGATGCTGCTGTTATTCCAGTCAGT
This sequence comes from Anomaloglossus baeobatrachus, assembly GCF_048569485.1. NCBI lineage: Eukaryota > Metazoa > Chordata > Amphibia > Anura > Aromobatidae > Anomaloglossus > Anomaloglossus baeobatrachus. The sequence goes on along the minus strand of NC_134363.1, from coordinate 182,034,934 downwards.
AGGGGGAGACAGTGAGCGACATTCTCCCAGAACCATCGATGACACAAAGACAATGACGGTGGTGACTAAAGAGACCAAGAGGCTCTCACAGACTCTGGAAGAGAAGGAGCAGGGTCAGGACGCCATATACAGGGGTATGTGCCGGACTCTGGCCCCGCGCCGCACCCTTACCTGATAAGCTTCGGCTTGGGGTGCACGTTCTTCATCCGGTATTTTCCCAGTCTTTTATTCAAGCAGTTAAATGTGGCTCCAAGAAGCCCCCCGACCACCCCCATAATAATGAAGAAGGCCAAATCCACCACCGTCCACAGGTGACACTTCTTATCAGAGTCCGAGCACTAAGAAACAAGACACACATCACAATTATAAGAAACGTCCGGAGGATTCAGGGGATTCCTACAGGGGAGCGCTGCTCTGGAGAACCAAGAGAACGGCACTGCTAGGAGAAGTGACTGCACCCGCAGAACAGTGAGCGCAGCTCTGGAGTATAATACAGGAGGAAACTCAGGATCAGTAATGTAATGTATGTACACAGTGACTGCACCAGCAGAATAGTGAGCGCAGCTCTGGAGTATAATACAGGAGGAAACTCAGGATCAGTAATGTAATGTATGTACACAGTGACTGCACCAGCAGAATAGTGAGCGCAGCTCTGGAGTATAATACAGGAGGAAACTCAGGATCAGTAATGTAATGTATGTACACAGTGACTGCACCAGCAGAATAGTGAGTGCAGCTCTGGAGTATAATACAGGAGGTAACTCAGGATCAGTAATGTAATGTATGTACACAGTGACTGCACCAACAGAATAGTGAGCGCAGCTCTGGAGTATAATACAGGATTTAACTCAGGATCAGTAATGTAATGTATGTACACAGTGACTGCACCAACAGAATAGTGAGTGCAGCTCTGGAGGATAATGGAAATAAATGCTTTGCATAATAATCTGTGTTAAGTGCTTACAGATAAGGATGCTACTAGCTGATACACACCTTAAATTCCCCAAAATTCAGCAGTCCTGGAACCTGGAACGATCCCCAGCTTGAAAACAGAATCCCAGATCGGAAGAAATTCAATGTAAAAGTGGCGGACATGGAGCAGAAGAGCTGCCGAGAATGGAGACCGGATAATCAGATCCTCATGGACACAAGACAAAGACTCCATCCATTCCCCATACAGGACACGTAATACTCACCACTTTCCACGTCAGTCCCTGATTCCAGAAGCTCGACCCTTCCTCCAAACTAAACAGGGTCCCCCCGATGGGAGCCCCAAAAGCAGCAGCCACCCCCGCAGCAGCTCCGGCGGACACAAAGTCCCTCTTGTCCCTGAAGACAGAGCCAAGGACATGAGCAATCAGCAGCTTCCAGGTGGGCACATGAGAATATCAGGGGGGGGGGCAGCGTGCACACTCACCTGTCACTGCGGAAATAAGGGAAGTCAAAGCGGATCTTCTGCAGGGAGATGCTCTGGAACTGAAGAGGAAACACGGAGGGGTCAGAAACATTAAGGAGGGTCTCCGCTGCCGCTCAGTATGGAGGAGAATGTGAGCAGCACCAATGACGCCACATCTACACCTGTCTGCCGAGAGTGAGCGGCCCCGGTGGACCCAGCATCTACACCTGCCTGCCGGGAGTGAGCGGCCCCGGAGGACCCCGCATCTACACCTGCCTGCCGGGAGTGAGCGGCCCCGGTGGACCCCGCATCTACACCTGCCTGCCGGGAGTGAGCGGCCCCGGTGGACCCCGCATCTACACCTGCCTGCCGGGAGTGAGCGGCCCCGGTGGACCCCGCATCTACACCTGCCTGCCGGGAGTGAGCGGCCCCGGTGGACCCCGCATCTACACCTGCCTGCCGGGAGTGAGCGGCCCCGGTGGACCCCGCATCTACACCTGCCTGCCGGGAGTGAGCGGCCCCGGTGGACCCCGCATCTACACCTGCCTGCCGGGAGTGAGCGGCCCCGGTGGACCCCGCATCTACACCTGTCTGCCGAGAGTGAGCGGCCCCGGTGGACCCCGCATCTACACCTGCCTGCCGGGAGTGAGCGGCCCCGGAGGACCCCGCATCTACACCTGCCTGCCGGGAGTGAGCGGCCCCGGTGGACCCCGCATCTACACCTGCCTGCCGGGAGTGAGCGGCCCCGGTGGACCCCGCATCTACACCTGCCTGCCGGGAGTGAGCGGCCCCGGTGGACCCCGCATCTACACCTGTCTGCCGAGAGTGAGCGGCCCCGGTGGACCCCGCATCTACACCTGCCTGCCGGGAGTGAGCGGCCCCGGAGGACCCCGCATCTACACCTGCCTGCCGGGAGTGAGCGGCCCCGGTGGACCCCGCATCTACACCTGCCTGCCGGGAGTGAGCGGCCCCGGTGGACCCCCGCATCTACACATGCCTGCCGGGAGTGAGCGGCCCCGGTGGACCCCGCATCTACACGTGCCTGCCGGGAGTGAGCGGCCCCAGAGGACCCCGCATCTACACCTGCCTGCCGGGAGTGAGCGGCCCCGGAGGACCCCGCATCTACACATGCCTGCCGGGAGTGAGCGGCCCAGGAGGACCCCGCATCTACACCTGCCTGCCGGGAGTGAGCGGCCCCGGAGGACCCCACATCTACACCTGCCTGCCGAGAGTGAGCGGCCCTGGAGGACCCCGCATCTACACCTGTCTGCCGGGAGTGAGCGGCCCTGGAGGACCCCGCATCTACACCTGTCTGCCGAGAGTGAGCGGCCCTGGAGGACCCCACATCTACACCTGTCTGCCAGGAGTGAGCGGCCCCGGAAGACCCCACATCTACACCTGTCTGCCGGGAGTGAGCGGCCCCGGAAGACCCCACATCTACACCTGTCTGCCGGGAGTGAGCGGCCCCGGAAGACCCCACATCTACACCTGTCTGCCGGGAGTGAGCGGCCCCAGAGGACCCCGCATCTACACCTGTCTGCCGGGAGTGAGCGGCCCCGGAGGACCCCACGTCTACACCTGTCTGCCGGGAGTGAGCGGCCCCGGAGGACCCCACATCTACACCTGTCTGCCGGGAGTGAGCGGCCCCGGAAGACCCCACATATACACCTGTCTGCCGGGAGTGAGCGGCCCCAGAGTACCCCGCATCTACACCTGCCTGCTGGGAGTGAGTGGCCCCAGAGTACCCCGCATCTACACCTGCCTGCCGGGAGTGAGCAGCCCTGGAGGACCCCGCATCTACACCTGCCTGCCGGGAGTGAGCGGCCCCGGAGGACCCCGCATCTACACCTGCTTGCCGAGAGTGAGCGGCCCTGGAGGACCCCGCATCTACACCTGTCTGCCGGGAGTGAGCGGCCCTGGAGGACCCCTTTAAATATGTGATCAAGATCACCTTTGGCTTCATTACAAGATGAAAGAAAATAAACACCATCATTGCATTGTCTGGTGGCATTGGCATAAAAGCAATATCCCGAGGGTCTCACCTGAGGCAGCCCTGCCCCCACAACGGCCCCACTGTGAATCATTGGTCCTTCCTTTCCTACGAAAAGTCCTGTAAAGACAAAACGTCATGGACTGTTATACAGAAGTAGCAACGCAGAACCTGGAGCAATGTGTATACGGGAGCATATAACAAGTCCATCAACAGCGACATTTACACAGTATAGAAAGCCCACCTGACCCAGAGGAGGGGAAAAAAAACATTTAATGAGGTTGTCTTGGTCACCAGTATAATGGGTGGTGGTCCGACCCCCAGCAGACCCACCGGGGAGCAGACTGCAGCACAGCATTACACAGTGCACATACCCAGGACTCCACAGCTCCGCACTCTGCATAGTGGCCAGTCTCAGGTACTGCAGCACCAGCATTACACAGCGCACATACCCAGGACTCCACAGCTCCGCACACTGCATAGTGGCCAGTCTCAGGTACTGCAGCACCAGCATTACACAATGCACATACCCAGGACTCCACAGCTCCGCACACTGCATAGTGGCCAGTCTCAGGTACTGCAGCACAGCATTACACAGTGCACATACCCAGGACTCCACAGCTCCGCACACTGCATAGTGGCCAGTCTCAGGTACTGCAGCACCAGCATTACACAATGCACATACCCAGGACTCCACAGCTCCGCACACTGCATAGTGGCCAGTCTCAGGTACTGCAGCACAGCATTACACAGTGCACATACCCAGGACTCCACAGCTCCGCACTCTGCATAGTGGCCAGTCTCAGGTACTGCAGCACAGCATTACACAGTGCACATACCCAGGACTCCACAGCTCCGCACACTGCATAGTGGCCAGTCTCAGGTACTGCAGCACCAGCATTACACAATGCACATACCCAGGACTCCACAGCTCCGCACACTGCATAGTGGCCAGTCTCAGGTACTGCAGCACCAGCATTACACAATGCACATACCCAGGACTCCACAGCTCCGCACACTGCATAGTGGCCAGTCTCAGGTACTGCAGCACCAGCATTACACAGTGCACATACCCAGGACTCCACAGCTCCGCACACTGCATAGTGGCCAGTCTCAGGTACTGCAGCACAGCATTACACAGTGCACATACCCAGGACTCCACAGCTCCGCACACTGCATAGTGGCCAGTCTCAGGTACTGCAGCACCAGCATTACACAGTGCACATACCCAGGACTCCACAGCTCCGCACACTGCATAGTGGCCAGTCTCAGGTACTGCAGCACCAGCATTACACAATGCACATACCCAGAACTCCACAGCTCCGCACACTGCATAGTGTCCAGTCTCAGGTACTGCAGCACCAGCATTACACAGCACACATACCCAGGACTCCACAGCTCCGCACACTGCATAGTGGCCAGTCTCGGGTACTGCAGCACCAGCATTACACAGTGCACATACCCAGGACTCCACAGCTCCGCACACTGCATAGTGGCCAGTCTCAGGTACTGCAGCACCAGCATTACACAGTGCACATACCCAGGACTCCACAGCTCCGCACTCTGCATAGTGTCCAGTCTCGGGTACTGCAGCACCAGCATTACACAGTGCACATACCCAGGACTCCACAGCTCCGCACACTGCATAGTGGCCAGTCTCAGGTACTGCAGCACCAGCATTACATAGTGCACATACCCAGGACTCCACAGCTCCGCACTCTGCATAGTGTCCAGTCTCAGGTACTGCAGCACCAGCATTACACAATGCACATACCCAGGACTCCACAGCTCCGCACTCTGCATAGTGTCCAGTCTCAGGTACTGCAGCACCAGCATTACACAGTGCACATACCCAGGACTCCACAGCTCCGCACACTGCATAGTGGCCAGTCTCAGGTACTGCAGCACCAGCATTACACAGTGCACATACCCAGGACTCCACAGCTCCGCACACTGCATAGTGGCCAGTCTCAGGTACTGCAGCACCAGCATTACACAATGCACATACCCAGGACTCCACAGCTCCGCACACTGCATAGTGTCCAGTCTCAGGTACTGCAGCACCAGCATTACACAGTGCACATACCCAGGACTCCACAGCTCCGCACACTGCATAGTGGCCAGTCTCAGGTACTGCAGCACCAGCATTACACAGTGCACATACCCAGGACTCCACAGCTCCGCACACTGCATAGTGGCCAGTCTCAGGTACTGCAGCACCAGCATTACACAGTGCACATACCCAGGACTCCACAGCTCCGCACTCTGCATAGTGTCCAGTCTCAGGTACTGCAGCACCAGCATTACACAGTGCACATACCCAGGACTCCACAGCTCCGCACTCTGCATAGTGGCCAGTCTCAGGTACTGCAGCACCAGCATTACACAGTGCACATACCCAGGACTCCACAGCTCCGCACTCTGCATAGTGGCCAGTCTCAGGTACTGCAGCACTAGCATTACACAGCGCACATACCCAGGACTCCACAGCTCCACACACTGCATAGTGGCCAGTCTCAGGTACTGCAGCACCAGCATTACACAGTGCACATACCCAGGACTCCACAGCTCCGCACTCTGCATAGTGTCCAGTCTCAGGTACTGCAGCACCAGCATTACACAGTGCACATACCCAGGACTCCACAGCTCCGCACTCTGCATAGTGGCCAGTCTCAGGTACTGCAGCACCAGCATTACACAGTGCACATACCCAGGACTCCACAGCTCCGCACTCTGCATAGTGTCCAGTCTCAGGTACTGCAGCACCAGCATTACACAGTGCACATACCCAGGACTCCACAGCTCTGCACACTGCATAGTGGCCAGTCTCAGGTACTGCAGCACCAGCATTACACAATGCACATACCCAGGACTCCACAGCTCCGCACACTGCATAGTGGCCAGTCTCAGGTACTGCAGCACTAGCATTACACAGTGCACATACCCAGGACTCCACAGCTCCGCACACTGCATAGTGGCCAGTCTCAGGTACTGCAGCACCAGCATTACACAGTGCACATACCCAGGACTCCACAGCTCCGCACACTGCATAGTGGCCAGTCTCAGGTACTGCAGCACAGCATTACACAGTGCACATACCCAGGACTCCACAGCTCCGCACACTGCATAGTGGCCAGTCTCAGGTACTGCAGCACCAGCATTACACAGCGCACATACCCAGGACTCCACAGCTCCGCACACTGCATAGTGGCCAGTCTCAGGTACTGCAGCACCAGCATTACACAATGCACATACCCAGGACTCCACAGCTCCGCACTCTGCATAGTGGCCAGTCTCAGGTACTGCAGCACCAGCATTACACAGCGCACATACCCAGGACTCCACAGCTCCGCACACTGCATAGTGGCCAGTCTCAGGTACTGCAGCACCAGCATTACACAGTGCACATACCCAGGACTCCACAGCTCCGCACACTGCATAGTGGCCAGTCTCAGGTACTGCAGCACCAGCATTACACAGTGCACATACCCAGGACTCCACAGCTCCGCACTCTGCATAGTGGCCAGTCTCAGGTACTGCAGCACCAGCATTACACAGCGCACATACCCAGGACTCCACAGCTCCGCACTCTGCATAGTGGCCAGTCTCAGGTACTGCAGCACCAGCATTACACAGTGCACATACCCAGGACTCCACAGCTCCGCACACTGCATAGTGGCCAGTCTCAGGTACTGCAGCACCAGCATTACACAGCGCACATACCCAGGACTCCACAGCACCGCACACTGCATAGTGGCCAGTCTCAGGTACTGCAGCACCAGCATTACACAGTGCACATACCCAGGACTCCACAGCTCCGCACACTGCATAGTGGCCAGTCTCAGGTACTGCAGCACCAGCATTACACAGTGCACATACCCAGGACTCCACAGCTCCACACACTGCATAGTGGCCAGTCTCAGGTACTGCAGCACCAGCATTACACAGTGCACATACCCAGGACTCCACAGCTCCGCACACTGCATAGTGGCCAGTCTCAGGTACTGCAGCACCAGCATTACACAGTGCACATACCCAGGACTCCACAGCTCCACACACTGCATAGTGGCCAGTCTCAGGTACTGCAGCATCAGCATTACACAGTGCACATACCCAGGACTCCACAGCTCCGCACACTGCATAGTGGCCAGTCTCAGGTACTGCAGCACCAGCATTACACAGTGCACATACCCAGGACTCCACAGCTCCGCACACTGCATAGTGGCCAGTATCAGGTACTGCAGCATCAGCATTGCACAGTGCACATACCCAGGACTCCACAGCTCCGCACACTGCATAGTGGCCAGTCTCAGGTACTGCAGCACAGCATTACACAGTGCACATACCCAGGACTCCACAGCTCCGCACTCTGCATAGTGGACAGTCTCAGGTACTGCAGCACCAGCATTACACAATGCACATACCCAGGACTCCACAGCTCCACACACTGCATAGTGGCCAGTCTCAGGTACTGCAGCACCAGCATTACACAGTGCACATACCCAGGACTCCACAGCTCCGCACACTGCATAGTGGCCAGTCTCAGGTACTGCAGCATCAGCATTACACAGTGCACATACCCAGGACTCCACAGCTCCGCACTCTGCATAGTGGCCAGTCTCAGGTACTGCAGCACCAGCATTACATAGTGCACATACCCAGGACTCCACAGCTCCGCACACTGCATAGTGGCCAGTCTCAGGTACTGCAGCATCAGCATTACACAGTGCACATACCCAGGACTCCACAGCTCCGCACACTGCATAGTGGCCAGTCTCAGGTACTGCAGCACCAGCATTACACAGTGCACATACCCAGGACTCCACAGCTCCACACACTGCATAGTGGCCAGTCTCAGGTACTGCAGCATCAGCATTACACAGCGCACATACCCAGGACTCCACAGCTCCGCACACTGCATAGTGGCCAGTATCAGGTACTGCAGCATCAGCATTACACAGTGCACATACCCAGGACTCCACAGCTCCACACACTGCATAGTGGCCAGTATCAGGTACTGCAGCATCAGCATTACACAGCGCACATACCCAGGACTCCACAGCTCCGCACACTGCATAGTGGCCAGTCTCAGGTACTGCAGCACCAGCATTACACAGCGCACATACCCAGGACTCCACAGCTCCGCACTCTGCATAGTGGACAGTCTCAGGTACTGCAGCACCAGCATTACACAGCGCACATACCCAGGACTCCACAGCTCCGCACTCTGGATAGTGGCCAGTCTCAGGTACTGCAGCACCAGCATTACACAGCGCACATACCCAGGACTCCACAGCTCCGCACACTGCATAGTGGCCAGTCTCAGGTACTGCAGCATCAGCATTACACAGTGCACATACCCAGGACTCCACAGCTCCGCACACTGCATAGTGGCCAGTCTCAGGTACTGCAGCACCAGCATTACACAGTGCACATACCCAGGACTCCACAGCTCCGCACACTGCATAGTGGCCAGTCTCAGGTACTGCAGCACCAGCATTACACAGTGCACATACCCAGGACTCCACAGCTCCGCACTCTGCATAGTGGCCAGTCTCAGGTACTGCAGCACCAGCATTACACAGTGCACATACCCAGGACTCCACAGCTCCGCACTCTGCATAGTGTCCAGTCTCAGGTACTGCAGCACCAGCATTACACAGTGCACATACCCAGGACTCCACAGCTCCGCACACTGCATAGTGGCCAGTCTCAGGTACTGCAGCACCAGCATTACACAGTGCACATACCCAGGACTCCACAGCTCCGCACACTGCATAGTGGCCAGTCTCAGGTACTGCAGCACCAGCATTACACAGTGCACATACCCAGGACTCCACAGCTCCGCACTCTGCATAGTGGCCAGTCTCAGGTACTGCAGCACCAGCATTACACAGTGCACATACCCAGGACTCCACAGCTCCGCACTCTGCATAGTGTCCAGTCTCAGGTACTGCAGCACCAGCATTACACAGTGCACATACCCAGGACTCCACAGCTCCGCACACTGCATAGTGGCCAGTCTCAGGTACTGCAGCACCAGCATTACACAGTGCACATACCCAGGACTCCACAGCTCCGCACACTGCATAGTGGCCAGTCTCGGGTACTGCAGCACCAGCATTACACAATGCACATACCCAGGACTCCACAGCTCCGCACACTGCATAGTGGCCAGTCTCAGGTACTGCAGCACTAGCATTACACAGTGCACATACCCAGGACTCCACAGCTCCGCACACTGCATAGTGGCCAGTCTCAGGTACTGCAGCACCAGCATTACACAATGCACATACCCAGGACTCCACAGCTCCGCACACTGCATAGTGGCCAGTCTCAGGTACTGCAGCACCAGCATTACACAGTGCACATACCCAGGACTCCACAGCTCCGCACACTGCATAGTGGCCAGTCTCAGGTACTGCAGCACTAGCATTACACAGTGCACATACCCAGGACTCCACAGCTCCGCACACTGCATAGTGGCCAGTCTCAGGTACTGCAGCACCAGCATTACACAGTGCACATACCCAGGACTCCACAGCTCCGCACACTGCATAGTGGACAGTCTCAGGTACTGCAGCACCAGCATTACACAGTGCACATACCCAGGACTCCACAGCTCCGCACTCTGCATAGTGGCCAGTCTCAGGTACTGCAGCACCAGCATTACACAGTGCACATACCCAGGACTCCACAGCTCCGCACTCTGCATAGTGGCCAGTCTCAGGTACTGCAGCACCAGCATTACACAGTGCACATACCCAGGACTCCACAGCTCCGCACACTGCATAGTGGCCAGTCTCAGGTACTGCAGCACCAGCATTACACAGTGCACATACCCAGGACTCCACAGCTCCGCACACTGCATAGTGGCCAGTCTCAGGTACTGCAGCACCAGCATTACACAGTGCACATACCCAGGACTCCACAGCTCCGCACTCTGCATAGTGGCCAGTCTCAGGTACCGCAGCACTAGCATTACACAGTGCACATACCCAGGACTCCACAGCTCCACACACTGCATAGTGGCCAGTCTCAGGTACTGCAGCACCAGCATTACACAATGCACATACTCAGGACTCCACAGCTCCGCACTCTGCATAGTGGCCAGTCTCAGGTACTGCAGCACCAGCATTACACAATGCACATACCCAGGACTCCACAGCTCCGCACACTGCATAGTGGCCAGTCTCAGGTACTGCAGCACCAGCATTACACAGTGCACATACCCAGGACTCCACAGCTCCGCACTCTGCATAGTGTCCAGTCTCAGGTACTGCAGCACCAGCATTACACAGCGCACATACCCAGGACTCCACAGCTCCGCACTCTGCATAGTGGCCAGTCTCAGGTACTGCAGCACCAGCATTACACAGCGCACATACCCAGGACTCCACAGCTCCGCACTCTGCATAGTGTCCAGTCTCAGGTACTGCAGCACCAGCATTACACAATGCACATACCCAGGACTCCACAGCTCCGCACACTGCATAGTGGCCAGTCTCAGGTACTGCAGCACCAGCATTACACAATGCACATACCCAGGACTCCACAGCTCCGCACACTGCATAGTGGCCAGTCTCAGGTACTGCAGCACCAGCATTACACAGTGCACATACCCAGGACTCCACAGCTCCGCACACTGCATAGTGGCCAGTCTCAGGTACTGCAGCACCAGCATTACACAATGCACATACCCAGGACTCCACAGCTCCACACACTGCATAGTGGCCAGTATCAGGTACTGCAGCATCAGCATTACACAGCGCACATACCCAGGACTCCACAGCTCCGCACTCTGCATAGTGGCCAGTCTCAGGTACTGCAGCACCAGCATTACACAGTGCACATACCCAGGACTCCACAGCTCCGCACTCTGCATAGTGGCCAGTCTCAGGTACTGCAGCACCAGCATTACACAGTGCACATACCCAGGACTCCACAGCTCCGCACTCTGCATAGTGGCCAGTCTCAGGTACTGCAGCACCAGCATTACACAGTGCACATACCCAGGACTCCACAGCTCCGCACACTGCATAGTGGCCAGTCTCAGGTACTGCAGCACCAGCATTACACAGTGCACATACCCAGGACTCCACAGCTCCGCACACTGCATAGTGGCCAGTCTCAGGTACTGCAGCACCAGCATTACACAGTGCACATACCCAGGACTCCACAGCTCCGCACACTGCATAGTGGCCAGTCTCAGGTACTGCAGCACCAGCATTACACAATGCACATACCCAGGACTCCAGAGCTCCGCACACTGCATAGTGGCCAGTCTCAGGTACTGCAGCACCAGCATTACACAATGCACATACCCAGGACTCCACAGCTCCGCACTCTGCATAGTGGCCAGTCTCAGGTACTGCAGCACCAGCATTACACAGTGCACATACCCAGGACTCCACAGCTCCGCACACTGCATAGTGGCCAGTCTCAGGTACTGCAGCACAGCATTACACAGCGCACATACCCAGGACTCCACAGCTCCGCACACTGCATAGTGGCCAGTCTCGGGTACTGCAGCACCAGCATTACACAATGCACATACCCAGGACTCCACAGCTCCGCACACTGCATAGTGGCCAGTCTCAGGTACTGCAGCACCAGCATTACACAGTGCACATACCCAGGACTCCACAGCTCCGCACACTGCATAGTGGACAGTCTCAGGTACTGCAGCACCAGCATTACACAGTGCACATACCCAGGACTCCACAGCTCCGCACTCTGCATAGTGGCCAGTCTCAGGTACTGCAGCACCAGCATTACACAGTGCACATACCCAGGACTCCACAGCTCCGCACTCTGCATAGTGGCCAGTCTCAGGTACTGCAGCACCAGCATTACACAGTGCACATACCCAGGACTCCACAGCTCCGCACACTGCATAGTGGCCAGTCTCAGGTACCGCAGCACTAGCATTACACAGTGCACATACCCAGGACTCCACAGCTCCACACACTGCATAGTGGCCAGTCTCAGGTACTGCAGCACCAGCATTACACAATGCACATACTCAGGACTCCACAGCTCCGCACTCTGCATAGTGGCCAGTCTCAGGTACTGCAGCACCAGCATTACACAGCACACATACCCAGGACTCCACAGCTCCGCACACTGCATAGTGGCCAGTCTCAGGTACTGCAGCACCAGCATTACACAATGCACATACCCAGGACTCCACAGCTCCGCACACTGCATAGTGGCCAGTCTCAGGTACTGCAGCACCAGCATTACACAGTGCACATACCCAGGACTCCACAGCTCCGCACTCTGCATAGTGGACAGTCTCAGGTACTGCAGCACCAGCATTACACAGTGCACATACCCAGGACTCCACAGCTCCGCACTCTGGATAGTGGCCAGTCTCAGGTACTGCAGCACCAGCATTACACAGCGCACATACCCAGGACTCCACAGCTCCGCACTCTGCATAGTGGCCAGTCTCAGGTACTGCAGCACCAGCATTACACAGCGCACATACCCAGGACTCCACAGCTCCGCACTCTGCATAGTGTCCAGTCTCAGGTACTGCAGCACCAGCATTACACAATGCACATACCCAGGACTCCACAGCTCCGCACACTGCATAGTGGCCAGTCTCAGGTACTGCAGCACCAGCATTACACAGTGCACATACCCAGGACTCCACAGCTCCGCACACTGCATAGTGGCCAGTCTCAGGTACTGCAGCACCAGCATTACACAGTGCACATACCCAGGACTCCACAGCTCCGCACACTGCATAGTGGCCAGTCTCAGGTACTGCAGCACCAGCATTACACAGTGCACATACCCAGGACTCCACAGCTCCGCACACTGCATAGTGGCCAGTCTCAGGTACTGCAGCACCAGCATTACACAGTGCACATACCCAGGACTCCACAGCTCCGCACACTGCATAGTGGCCAGTCTCAGGTACTGCAGCACCAGCATTACACAGTGCACATACCCAGGACTCCACAGCTCCGCACACTGCATAGTGGCCAGTCTCAGGTACTGCAGCACCAGCATTACACAGTGCACATACCCAGGACTCCACAGCTCCGCACACTGCATAGTGGCCAGTCTCGGGTACTGCAGCACCAGCATTACACAATGCACATACCCAGGACTCCACAGCTCCGCACACTGCATAGTGGCCAGTCTCAGGTACTGCAGCACCAGCATTACACAGTGCACATACCCAGGACTCCACAGCTCCGCACACTGCATAGTGGCCAGTCTCAGGTACTGCAGCACCAGCATTACACAGCGCACATACCCAGGACTCCACAGCTCCACACACTGCATAGTGGCCAGTCTCGGGTACTGCAGCACCAGCATTACACAATGCACATACCCAGGACTCCACAGCTCCGCACACTGCATAGTGGCCAGTCTCAGGTACTGCAGCACCAGCATTACACAACGCACATACCCAGGACTCCACAGCTCCGCACACTGCATAGTGGCCAGTCTCAGGTACTGCAGCACCAGCATTACACAGTGCACATACCCAGGACTCCACAGCTCCGCACACTGCATAGTGGCCAGTCTCAGGTACTGCAGCACCAGCATTACACAGTGCACATACCCAGGACTCCACAGCTCCGCACTCTGCATAGTGGCCAGTCTCAGGTACTGCAGCACCAGCATTACACAATGCACATACCCAGGACTCCACAGCTCCGCACACTGCATAGTGGCCAGTCTCAGGTACTGCAGCACCAGCATTACACAGTGCACATACCCAGGACTCCACAGCTCCGCACACTGCATAGTGGCCAGTCTCAGGTACTGCAGCACCAGCATTACACAGTGCACATACCCAGGACTCCACAGCTCCGCACACTGCATAGTGGCCAGTCTCAGGTACTGCAGCACCAGCATTACACAGTGCACATACCCAGGACTCCACAGCTCCGCACACTGCATAGTGGCCAGTCTCAGGTACTGCAGCACCAGCATTACACAGTGCACATACCCAGGACTCCACAGCTCCACACACTGCATAGTGGCCAGTCTCAGGTACTGCAGCACCAGCATTACACAGTGCACATACCCAGGACTCCACAGCTCCGCACACTGCATAGTGGCCAGTCTCAGGTACTGCAGCACAGCATTACACAGCGCACATACCCAGGACTCCACAGCTCCGCACACTGCATAGTGGCCAGTCTCAGGTACTGCAGCACAGCATTACACAGCGCACATACCCAGGACTCCACAGCTCCGCACTCTGCATAGTGGCCAGTCTCGGGTACTGCAGCACCAGCATTACACAATGCACATACCCAGGACTCCACAGCTCCGCACACTGCATAGTGGCCAGTCTCAGGTACTGCAGCACTAGCATTACACAGTGCACATACCCAGGACTCCACAGCTCCGCACACTGCATAGTGGCCAGTCTCAGGTACTGCAGCACCAGCATTACACAGTGCACATACCCAGGACTACACAGCTCCGCACACTGCATAGTGGCCAGTCTCAGGTACTGCAGCTCAACTCCTATTGAAGTGAACGATGCTGGAGCTGCAGGACCGGGAGGAGGGATCACTGGGTATGAGATTCCTCTGATCTTAACCTGATGACCCATCTGAAGGATAGAGGAATAATAGAGAAGATGCTGGACAATACACATTCAATGAGGAACGAAGTAATATTCTGGCTTAATGGTTTGGTAAATCTGACCCCGATATGTACCCGGCTTTTGATACAGACGACTGGCACTGAGTATCAGAATTTGTGCCCTGTGCTATCCTCACCTCCGGAGACACTGAACAGGACCCCCAGAGCTTTGCAGACGAGTGTCTTGAGCCGGACGACTCCTGGGACCTTCACCCCGTTCAGGTAACATTTGATCTCAGGAATTCCAGACCCGGCGGCCACGGGCTGCAAAATATAATGACTTGGTTAGGAGCCTGCGCCCCTCCGTGCCCCGATACTTCACGGCTTATGAGAAATTACCTGGATGAGGACGAATAACGTCGCAATGAAGGCAAAAGTCAAGTTAAATCCAAGAAGCTCCAGCAGCGAGAGGGCGAGACATCCCCGGTCCGTGCACTCCTCCACAGCTGGCATCAGGTCAAGGAAGCTTCTAAGAAGCGCCATGAATGGCTGCACGGGATGACACTGACCCCTGAACACCACAGGGGGTACACACATAACGGTGCCCAATACAGCGCCAACCCTGCACCCCGGGGAAGGATACAGCCTTGTACCACTCTGAACTTAAACCGAGAAAAGAGGCGAACAAAGTAATCCACGAACAGCCCAACCTGCGGAAGAGAAAGACGTCACGAAGGCAAACACAACAAACCCGGACAATATTATTATAGCGCCATCTATGCCATGGCGTTGTACAAGTGAAAAGGGTATACACAGTGTACAGGAGGAGAGAGGACCCTGCCCGCGAGGGCTCACAGTCTACAGGAGGCGAGAGGACCCTGCCCGCGAGGGCTCAGTCTACAGGAGGAGAGAGGTCCCTGCCCGCGAGGGCTCACAGTCTACAGGAGGAGAGAGGACCCTGCCCACAAGGGCTCACAGTCTACAGGAGGCGAGAGGACCCTGCCCGCGAGGGCTCACAGTCTACAGGAGGCGAGAGGACCCTGCCCGCGAGGGCTCACAGTCTACAGGAGGCGAGAGGACCCTGCCCGCGAGGGCTCACAGTCTACAGGAGGAGAGAGGACCCTGCACACGAGGGCTCACAGTCTACAGGAGAAGAGAGGACCCTGCCCGCGAGGGCTCATGTCGCGGGCGGAGGAGGGGACGCCGCGCTCTCCCACTGCTCGGGTCCGGCTGCCGCTGCGGCTGCGGCCTGCTGCTGCTCGGTGGCTCGAGCGATGGGCCGGATCCCGGGGACTCTAGCGGCGCTCCTCGCCCGTGAGTGAAAGGGGTTTGGTTGTGGGGATTGTTTATTGTCCGTGACGCCACCCACGGTTGTGGCGATTGTGTGGACACCACCGCTGCTCTGGCTGGGGATCCCGGGAGTGGTGGTATGGAGCAGCCAGTTGTTGAATTGCCCCTCCGTGGGTAGGGGATTGGTGGTCCCGGGGCCCAGTGATGGGGTTGGGATGGTGGACAGGCGGGTTATGGGGCCTGTGGAGGTGCAGGGGCAGCGCTGTGCCGCACGGCACGGAGGTACTCACTCAGCCAGTAAACACGACACAGTTCTCGGTAAACAAACGGCTGGTTGGACGGGTCCCTCGGACGGTTACGGTGCTGATGTTCCCTGCAGTTGACGGTGACGGTCTCTTCCCTGCACCTATGTGTAGTCTGTTGGTAGCGATGGATTCCCACCGGTAACCCGCTCCCCGACCTGGATATGGGCCGGAGGAGCCCCACTCTTGCCCGCAGGCGCTGGCCCTGGGAAACTGGTGCCTTGGCGGTGGCGGTGTCTCCCCTTAACGGTCGGACTGTTGCCTTCAAACGGGACTTGGTTGTTGGGAGACAGTCGTCCCCTTCACTGATGGATTTGGCAAATTATGGCGACTCCTAGCCTTGCCGGGATCCGAAAGGCCCCTGCCCTGGTGCTGACTGTTCTTTGTATACCGCTCCGGTACCGCCGGGTCACCACCCGTCCACGGTCCTTTCGGCAACCTCCGAGCAGCCTCTCCTGCAGACGGTCACCGCCGTCTGCCAACCTTGCTGTCTCAGTCCGGGGCACACACCTGGACCAACTTCAGGCTTCTTGCTGTCACTTTCTTCACTTTCTACTTCCACTCTGTCACTTGCTCCTCTAC
Organism: Anomaloglossus baeobatrachus; assembly: GCF_048569485.1. NCBI lineage: Eukaryota > Metazoa > Chordata > Amphibia > Anura > Aromobatidae > Anomaloglossus > Anomaloglossus baeobatrachus. Next base: position 182,017,812 of record NC_134363.1, on the reverse strand, counting down.
CACTTCACCAGCTTCACTCTAACTTCCTTTCACTTTCACTGCCCTAGCTGGACTGCCTGGTTTTCCCGCCTCCAGGGCTGTGAACTCCTCGGTGGGCGGAGCCAACCGCCTGGCCCACCCCCTGGTGTGGACACCAGCCCCTGGAGGAAGGCAACAAGGATTTTTGTTTTGACTTCGGTGTACCTGCAGGGAATGTGGGGTGCATGTTGTGTTGTGACCTGTGACCCCCTGGCTTGCCCAGGGCGTCACGTTCACAGTCTACAGGAGGAGAGAGGAACCTGCCCGCGAGGGCTCACATTCTACAGGAGGAGGAGGACCCTGCCCGCGAGGGCTCACAGTCTACAGGAGGAGAGAAGACCCTGCCCGCGAGGGCTCACAGTCTACAGGAGGAGGGAGGACCCTGCCCGCGAGGACTCACATTCTACAGGAGGAGAGAGGACCCTGCCCGCGAGGGCTCACAGTCTACAGGAGAGAGGACCCTGCCCGCGAGGGCTCACAGTCTACAGGAGGAGAGAGGACCCTGCCCGCGAAGGCTTACAGTCTACAGGAGGAGAGACGATCCTGCCCGCGAGGGCTCACAGTCTACAGGAGGAGAGAGGACCCTGCCTGCGAGGACTCACATTCTACAGGAGGAGAGAGGACCCTGCCCGCGAGGACTCACATGCTACAGAAGGAAAGAGGACCCTGCCCGCGAGGGCTCACAGTCTACAGGAGGAGAGAAGACCCTGCCCGCGATGGCTCACAGTCTACAGGAGGAGAGAAGACCCTGCCCGCGAGGGCTCACAGTCTACAGGAGGAGAGACGACCCTGCCCGCGAGGGCTCACAGTCTACAGGAGGAGAGAGGACCCTGCCTGCGAGGGCTCACAGTCTACAGGAGGAGAGAGGACCCTGCCTGCGAGGGCTCACAGTCTACAGGAGGAGAGAGGACCCTGCCTGCGAGGGCTCACAGTCTACAGGGAAGGGGAGAGGATATAGTAGGTGAGAACAGAGCTGGTCATGCAGTGGTGTAGTGGGGGGAGGGGGGTGGGAGAGGATATAGTAGGGGAGGGCACAGCTGATTGCACAGTGGTGTAGTGGACTGAGGCTTGTTGTAGGCTTGGAGGAAGAGGAGGGTCTTTAGGTTTCTTCTGAAGCTTTCCACAGTAGTCGAGAGTCTGATCTGTTGTAGAGAGTCCCCGAGTGTGGAGGAGGCACGGGAGAAGTCCCCGAGTATGGAGGAGGCACGGGAGAAGTCCCCGAGTATGGAGGAGGCACGGGAGAAGTCCCCGAGTATGGAGGAGGCACGGGAGAAGTCCCCGAGTATGGAGGAGGCACGGGAGAAGTCCCCGAGTATGGAGGAGGCACGGGAGAAGTCCCCGAGTATGGAGGAGGCACGGGAGAAGTCCCCGAGTATGGAGGAGGCACGGGAGAAGTCCCCGAGTATGCAGGAGGCACGGGAGAAGTCCCCGAGTATGCAGGAGGCACGGGAGAAGCCCCCGAGTATGGAGGAGGCACGGGAGAAGCCCCCGAGTATGGAGGAGGCACGGGAGAAGCCCCCGAGTATGGAGGAGGCACGGGAGAAGCCCCCGAGTATGGAGGAGGCACGGGAGAAGCCCCCGAGTATGGAGGAGGCACGGGAGAAGCCCCCGAGTATGGAGGAAGCACGGGAGAAGCCCCCGAGTATGGAGGAGGCACGGGAGAAGCCCCCGAGTATGGAGGAGGCACGGGAGAAGCCCCCGAGTATGGAGGAGGCACGGGAGAAGCCCCCGAGTATGGAGGAGGCACGGGAGAAGTCCCCGAGTATGGAGGAGGCACGGGAGAAGCCCCCGAGTATGGAGGAGGCACGGGAGAAGCCCCCGAGTATGGAGGAGGCACGGGAGAAGCCCCCGAGTATGGAGGAGGCACGGGAGAAGTCCCCGAGAATGGAGGAGGCACGGGACAAGTCCCCGAGAATGGAGGAGGCATGGGAGAAGTCCCCGAGAATGGAGGAGGCCAGAGAGCAGGAGGTTGCAGTAGTCGAGGCGGGAGATGATGAGGGCATGTACTAGTGTTTTTGCAGATTCTTGGTTAAGGAAGGCACTGATCCGGGAGATATTTTTTGAGTTGTAGTCTGCATGAGGTGAAGAGGGCTTGGATGTGTGGCTTGAAGGAGAGAGCAGAGTTGAGGGTTACCCTGAGGCAGCGAGCATGCGGGGCTGGGGAGAGTGAGCAGCCATCAACTATGATGGAAAGGCTTGTTGGAGGGGTGGAGTGAAGAGGAGGAAAGACAATGCACTCTGTTTTGTCCATGTTAAGCTTTAGGAATTGCGCAGAGAAGGATGAAATAGACAGACATTGTGGGATTCTGGTTAGTAGAGAGGTGATGTCAGGTCCAGAGAGGTAGATCTGTGTGTCATCAGCATAGAGATGATACTGGAAGCCGTGGGACTCTATGAGCTGTCCCAGGCCAAAGGTGTGGATGGAGAACAGCAGGGGTCCAAGAACTGAGCCTTGGGGGACCCCGACAGATAGGGGGCGAGAAGAGGAGGTGGTGTCAGAGGGGGGAGACGCTGAGAGATCAGTCTGTTAAGTATGAGGAGATCCAAGATAGCGCCAAGTCTGTGATGCCCAGAGATCAGAGGATCTGTAATAAGAGGGAATGGTCTACTGTGTACTTATTAAAGAGGTCTTCTCACCAAAACCAGCATGGACCAGCGGCTGTACCCCTCACTGTCAGACGGACAACACCAAACCCACGTATCCCATGGAGATGCTCGTCCCCCTGGCTGCGCTCTAGCTCCGCTTTGCTGCATCCTCTATTGAAGTCTATGGGAGTCTGAAATCTTTCCTCATCCGTTTAGCAGAGGTTCCGGTTGCTGCCATCTTTCTTTATCTCTGCGTGTGCGGTGGAAAGCGCCGGCTCGGCTCACACCCATGGGGAAGTCAGTGCAAATAGTAAAGACCCAAACCATTAAAAAGCAAGAAACAATGGTCATTACCAGTCCTGTGCACACGCCGATGGCAAACACCATGATCCACCGCAGCGCCTCGTACCTCCGGGACTTCTGCAGAAGAAGAATGGATGACATAAAGCGGAATCATGGGATAACCTCAATGCTTTAGAGATCACTGCTTGCAGTTAGTGAATAGAATCAGCCCCAATTATATGCAATGGTAGAAATCCCCTGCGGACCGTGTCCTGCCCATTGAGCTGAGGGTGTGTTGCAATGTGCCAGTGCGATGATCTCTTGTAACAATCTGCATAAGGGTTTATTTTCGCCTCTCATGAAATTAATTCTTGCAAAAATTCTAAAAAAATATAAAAGGCATGCGTCTCCCAAAAACAATTAATCCTGAGAATGGGGCTCTGGTGCCCTCAGTTTGGATGGGGTACGGTCAGACATGTGCACCACTAATGTACTCTTGTACTCTGCAGTGTCCGTGCAGGGGTGCACAACTCCCCCCATAAAATGGAGAATTCCTGAGACCCCCCTCTCAGGACTGGTCGGACCCCAGTGATCAGACGCTTACGACCTAACCTAAGTGCCACTGATCTCCTCCACCTGTGCTCATCCTCACAACCCTGGATGGACGGCACGGATTACACACAGGCGCCTTACCTTGTGCGTGATGGATTCCAACACTTCCAGGTAGGGGTCATTGATGCAGCGGTCATAGTCCAGACTCTGCAGCACAGAGGGAATAAGGAAGATTCATGGATATAATACAGAAATAAGATGACATGAGAGCAACAAGGAAAAGGAGCCCTGAGGACCCTCGGGAAAAGGTAATGGCGGTGCAGTCTTTGCAGATCAATCATTAAACAATAGAGGGGCTTTAAAATAAAATGGATAACAAGTTTCTGCTGATGTGCAGCCTATATTACTGGGAGAGACACACAGAGCTCACATCCAGCCTATATTACTGGGAGAAACACACAGAGCTCACATCCAGCCTATATTACTGGGAGAGACACACAGACCTCACATCCAGCCTATATTACTGAGAGAGACACACAGAGCTCACATCCAGCCTATATTACTGGGAGAAACACAAACATAGCTCACATCCAGCCTATATTACTGGGAGAGACACACAGACCTCACATCCAGCCTATATTACTGGGGGAGACACACAGAACTCACATCCAGCCTATATTACTGGGAGAGACACACAGAACTCACATCCAGCCTATATTACTGGGAGAGACACACAGACCTCACATCCAGCCTATATTACTGGGAGAGACACACAGAGCTCACATCCAGCCTATATTACTGGGAGAGACACACAGAGCTCACATCCAGCCTATATTACTGGGAGAGACACACAGAGCTCACATCCAGCCTATATTACTGGGAGAGACACACAGAGCTCACATCCAGCCTATATTACTGGGGGAGACACACAGAGCTCACATCCAGCCTATATTACTGGGAGAGACACACAGAGCTCACATCCAGCCTATATTACTGGGAGAGACACACAGAGCTCACATCCAGCCTATATTACTGAGAGAGACAAACAGAGCTCACATCCAGCCTATATTACTGGGAGAAACACACAGACCTCACATCCAGCCTATATTACTGGGAGAAACACACAGAGCTCACATCCAGCCTATATTACTGGGAGAAACACACAGAGCTCACATCCAGCCTATATTACTGGGGGAGACACACAGAACTCACATCCAGCCTATATTACTGGGAGAGACACACAGAGCTCACATCCAGCCTATATTACTGGGAGAGACACACAGACCTCACATCCAGCCTATATTACTGGGAGAGACACACAGACCTCACATCCAGCCTATATTACTGGGAGAGACACACAGAGCTCACATCCAGCCTATATTACTGGGGGAGACACACAGACCTCACATCCAGCCTATATTACTGGGAGAGACACACAGAGCTCACATCCAGCCTATATTACTGGGAGAGACACACAGAGCTCACATCCAGCCTATATTACTGGGAGAGACACACAGAGCTCACATCCAGCCTATATTACTGGGGGAGACACACAGAGCTCACATCCAGCCTATATTACTGGGAGAGACACACAGAGCTCACATCCAGCCTATATTACTGGGGGAGACACACAGAACTCACATCCAGCCTATATTACTGGGAGAGACACACAGAGCTCACATCCAGCCTATATTACTGGGAGAGACACACAGAGCTCACATCCAGCCTATATTACTGGGGGAGACACACAGATCTCACATCCAGCCTATATTACTGGGAGAGACACACAGAGCTCACATCCAGCCTATATTACTGGGAGAGACACACAGAGCTCACATCCAGCCTATATTACTGGGAGAGACACACAGAGCTCACATCCAGCCTATATTACTGGGAGAAACACACAGAGCTCACATCCAGCCTATATTACTGGGAGAAACACACAGAGCTCACATCCAGCCTATATTACTGGGGGAGACACACAGAACTCACATCCAGCCTATATTACTGGGAGAGACACACAGAGCTCACATCCAGCCTATATTACTGGGAGAGACACACAGACCTCACATCCAGCCTATATTACTGGGAGAGACACACAGACCTCACATCCAGCCTATATTACTGGGAGAGACACACAGAGCTCACATCCAGCCTATATTACTGGGGGAGACACACAGACCTCACATCCAGCCTATATTACTGGGAGAGACACACAGAGCTCACATCCAGCCTATATTACTGGGAGAGACACACAGAGCTCACATCCAGCCTATATTACTGGGAGAGACACACAGAGCTCACATCCAGCCTATATTACTGGGGGAGACACACAGAGCTCACATCCAGCCTATATTACTGGGAGAGACACACAGAGCTCACATCCAGCCTATATTACTGGGGGAGACACACAGAGCTCACATCCAGCCTATATTACTGGGAGAGACACACAGAGCTCACATCCAGCCTATATTGCTGGGAGAGACACACAGAGCTCACATCCAGCCTATATTACTGGGAGATACACACAGAGCTCACATCCAGCCTATATTACTGGGAGAGACACACAGACCTCACATCCAGCCTATATTACTGGGAGAGACACACAGATCTCACATCCAGCCTATATTACTGGGAGATACACACAGACCTCACATCCAGCCTATATTACTGGGAGAGACACACAGAGCTCACATCCAGCCTATATTACTGGGAGAGACACACAGAGCTCACATCCAGCCTATATTACTGGGAGAGACACAGAGCTCACATCCAGCCTATATTACTGGGGGAGACACACAGAACTCACATCCAGCCTATATTACTGGGGGAGACACACAGAGCTCACATCCAGCCTATATTACTGGAGACACACAGAGCTCACATCCAGCCTATATTACTGGGAGAGACACACAGAGCTCACATCCAGCCTATATTACTAGGGGAGACACACAGAACTCACATCCAGTCTATATTACTGGGAGAGACACACAGAGCTCACATCCAGCCTATATTACTGGGGGAGACACACATAGCTCACATCCAGCCTATATTACTGGGGGAGACACACAGACCTCACATCTAGCCTATATTACTGGAGGCACACACAGCTTACATCCAGCCTATATTACTGGAGAGATACACAGAGCTCACATCCAGCCTATATTACTGGGAGAGACACACAGAGCTCACATCCAGCCTATATTACTGGGGGAGACACACAGAGCTCACATCCAGCCTATATTACTGGGAGAGACACACAGACCTCACATCCAGCCTATATTACTGGGAGAGACACACAGATCTCACATCCAGCCTATATTACTGGGAGATACACACAGACCTCACATCCAGCCTATATTACTGGGGGAGACACACAGAGCTCACATCCAGCCTATATTACTGGGAGAGACACACAGACCTCACATCCAGCCTATATTACTGGGAGAGACACACAGATCTCACATCCAGCCTATATTACTGGGAGATACACACAGACCTCACATCCAGCCTATATTACTGGGAGAGACACACAGAGCTCACATCCAGCCTATATTACTGGGAGAGACACACAGAGCTCACATCCAGCCTATATTACTGGGAGAGATACACAGAGATCACATCCAGCCTATATTACTGGGGGAGACACACAGAACTCACATCCAGCCTATATTACTGGGGGAGACACACAGAGCTCACATCCAGCCTATATTACTGGAGACACACAGAGCTCACATCCAGCCTATATTACTGGGGGAGACACACAGAGCTCACATCCAGCCTATATTACTGGAGACACACAGAGCTCACATCCAGCCTATATTACTGGGAGAGACACACAGAGCTCACATCCAGCCTATATTACTAGGGGAGACACACAGAACTCACATCCAGTCTATATTACTGGGAGAGACACACAGAGCTCACATCCAGCCTATATTACTGGAGACACACATAGCTCACATCCAGCCTATATTACTGGGGGAGACACACAGACCTCACATCTAGCCTATATTACTGGAGGCACACACAGAGCTTACATCCAGCCTATATTACTGGGAGAGACACACAGAGCTCACATCCAGCCTATATTACTGGGAGAGACACACAGAGCTCACATCCAGCCTATATTACTGGGAGAGACACACAGAGCTCACATCCAGCCTATATTACTGGGAGAGACACACAGAGCTCACATCCAGCCTATATTACTGGGAGAGACACACAGACCTCACATCCAGCCTATATTACTGGGAGAGACACACAGACCTCACATCCAGCCTATATTACTGGGAGACACACAGAGCTCACATCCAGTCTATATTACTGGGAGGGACACACAGAGCTCACATCCAGCCTATATTACTGGGAGAGACACACAGAGCTCACATCCAGCCTATATTACTGGGAGAGACACACAGAGCTCACATCCAGCCTATATTACTGGGAGAGACACACAGAGCTCACATCCAGCCTATATTACTGGGAGAGACACACAGACCTCACATCCACCCTATATTACTGGGAGAGACACACAGAGCTCACATCCAGCCTATATTACTGGGAGAGACACACAGAGCTCACATCCAGCCTATATTACTGGGAGAGACACACAGGGCTCACATCCAGTCTATATTACTGGGAGAGACACACAGACCTCACATCCACCCTATATTACTGGGAGAGACACACAGACCTCACATCCATCCTATATTACTGGGAGAGACACACAGAGCTCACATCCAGCCTATATTACTGAGAGAGACACACAGAGCTCACATCCAACCTATATTACTGAGAGAGACACACAGAGCTCACATCCAGCCTATATTACTGAGAGAGACACACAGAGCTCACATCCATCCTATATTACTGGGAGAGACACACAGAGCTCATATCCAGCCTATATTACTGGGGGAGAGACACAGAGCTCACATCCAGCCTATATTACTGGGGGAGACACACAGAACTCACATCCAGCCTATATTACTGGGGGAGACACACAGAACTCACATCCAGCCTATATTACTGGGGGAGACACACAGAGCTCACATCCAGCCTATATTACTGGGAGAGACACACAGAGCTCACATCCAGCCTATATTACTGGGAGAGACACACAGAGCTCACATCCAGCCTATATTACTGGGAGAGACACATAGAGCTCACATCCAGCCTATATTACTGGGAGAGACACACAGAACTCACATCCAGTCTATATTACTGGGGGAGACACAGAGCTCACATCCAGCCTATATTACTGGGAGACACACAGAACTCACATCCAGCCTATATTACTGGGGGAGACACACACAGGGCTCACATCCAGCCTATATTACTGGAAGAGACACACAGAGCTCACATCCAGCCTATATTACTGGGAGAGGCACACAGACCTCACATCCAGCCTATATTACTGGGGGATATATATATATATATCTGCTATTCCATGTATTCCCCTTACATAGTCACTGGTGTGCATACCTTATCTCCCCATAGTGATGTTTTTTTAGGTTTTTTGCACCCAGTTCAGACATAGAATGGTGTTCCAAACGTTATTCGTTATTGTTAGTAGTTTTTCGTTTGTGAACCCTCCCCACCACACCTATTGCTAATCCATATAATACGCATAAATAGCCTGGGTCTCCGCTTCCCATACACGGTAAGTTTTTTAACTGCATGAGAGGACACACACAAGCTAGGGACCCCAACGTAGAGAAATACTTTGGCGTAGTGTTGGGGCTCTATTGCATTGATCAATTCAGTAGCTAAATTTCTCTTTATTCCTATGTTCATGGCAGTAATGCAGGTTCCATTTTTCACATTTTCACTTTACATATAGCTATTGGATTTTTCAAGTCAGTATTCACACAGCAGTTTCTGCTATTCCATGTATTCCCCTTACATAGTCACTGGTGTGCATACCTTATCTCCCCATAGTGATGTTTTTTTAGGTTTTTTGCACCCAGTTCAGACTTAGAATGGTGTTCCAAACGTTATTCCTTATTATTTATATTACTGGGGGAGACACACAGAACTCACATCCAGCCTATATTACTGGGAGAGTCACACAGAGCTCACATCCAGCCTATATTACTGGGAGAGTCACACAGAGCTCACATCCAGCCTATATTACTGGGAGAGTCACACAGGGCTCACATCCAGCCTATATTACTGGGAGAGTCACACAGAGCTCACATCCAGCCTATATTACTGGGAGAGACACACAGAGCTCACATCCATCCTATATTACTGGGAGAGACACACAGAGCTCACATCCATCCTATATTACTGGGAGAGACACACAGAACTCACATCCAGCCTATATTACTGGGAGAGACACACAGAGCTCACATCCAGCCTATATTACTGGGAGAGACACACAGAGCTCACATCCAGCCTATATTACTGGGAGAGACACACAGAGCTCACATCCAGCCTATATTACTGGGAGAGACACACAGAGCTCACATCCAGCCTATATTACTGGGAGAGACACACAGAGCTCACATCCAGCCTATATTACTGGGAGAGACACAGAGCTCACATCCAGCCTATATTACTGGGAGAGACACAGAGCTCACATCCAGCCTATATTACTGGGAGAGACACAGAGCTCACATCCAGCCTATATTACTGGGAGAGACACAGAGCTCACATCCAGCCTATATTACTGGGAGAGACACACAGAGCTCACATCCAGCCTATATTACTGGGAGATACACACAGAGCTCACATCCAGCCTATATTACTGGGAGAGACACACAGACCTCACATCCAGCCTATATTACTGGGAGAGACACACAGAGCTCACATCCAGCCTATATTACTGGGAAAGACACACATACCTCACATCCAGCCTATATTACTGGGAGAGACACAGAGCTCACATCCAGCCTATATTACTGGGAGAGACACACAGAACTCACATCCAGCCTATATTACTGGGAGAGACACAGACCTCACATCCAGCCTATATTACTGGGAGAGACACAGAGCTCACATCTAGCCTATATTACTGGGAGAGACACAGACCTCACATACAGCCTATATTACTGGGAGAGACACACAGAGCTCACATCCAGCCTATATTACTGGGAGAGACACACAGACCTCACATCCAGCCTATATTACTGGGAGAGACACACAGGGCTCACATCCAGCCTATATTACTGGGAAAGATACTTGTGACAAAGCTATATCTCTTCCCACAGTCATAGTGCCCCCTCTCAGTTGCACACCAGTAATGGCACTCGCATGCGTCTACAATTAATGTGACGTCCTTACTTCATAGTCTTTACGGGGTAAAATCTCCTCGTCTTCTTCGCGAGTCTCCCCTAAAATTGTCTGGAAAAAAATAAAAAATGAAAATGTTAGTATTAGTAACATCATCAGGAAAGGCTCCAAAAATAGTTTATTAGCATCCAAAAACCCATCTTCTGTATGTGTGCACGGTATAGGACTTGTCAGAGCAGCAGTTTGTGCTTCAGAGCTGTCCTCCTACTGCAGACAGGAGAATACTACCAGAGGAAGCCATTTTGGAGGCTGTGGAGATTTGGCATTGGTCACCTGGTCATACGATACGATAGGATATAGGATGTGACCGGGACGGTGGTGGGGGGCGAGTTATGGCATGTGACCGGGGCAGTGGTGGGGGGTCAGTTATGGGATGTGACCGGGGCGGTGGTGGGGGCCAGTTATGGGATGTGACCGGGGCAGTGGTGGGGGGTGAGTTATGGGATGTGACCGGGGCGGTGGTGGAGGGTCAGTTATGGGATGTGACCGGGGCGGTGGTGGGGGGGCCAGTTATGGTATGTGACCGGGGCGGTGGTGGGGGGCGAGTTATGGGATGTGACCGGGGCGGTGGTGGAGGGTCAGTTATGGGATGTGACCGGGGCGGTGGTGGGGGCCAGTTATGGGATGTGACCGGGGCAGTGGTGGGGGGTCAGTTATGGGATGTGACTGGGGCGGTGGTGGGGGGCGAGTTATGGCATGTGACCGGGGCAGTGGTGGGGGGTCAGTTATGGGATGTGACCGGGGCAGTGGTGGGGGGCGAGTTATGGTATGTGACCGGGGCGGTGGTGGGGGGCCAGTTATGGGATGTGACCGGGGCAGTGGTGGGGGCCAGTTATGGTATGTGACCGGGGCAGTGGTGGGGGGCCAGTTATGGGATGTGACCGGGGCGGTGGTGGGGGGGCCAGTTATGGGATGTGACCGGGGCGGTGGTGGGGGGCCAGTTATGGTATGTGACCGGGGCAGTGGTGGGGGGTGAGTTATGGCATGTGACCGGGGCGGTGGTGGGGGGCCAGTTATGGGATGTGACCGGGGCAGTGGTGGGGGGTGAGTTATGGCATGTGACCGGGGCGGTGGTGGGGGGCCAGTTATGGGATGTGACCGGGGCAGTGGTGGGGGCCAGTTATGGGATGTGACCGGGGCGGTGGTGGGGGGCCAGTTATGGGATGTGACCGGGGCGGTGGTGGGGGGCCAGTTATGGGATGTGACCGGGGCAGTGGTGGGGGCCAGTTATGGGATGTGACCGGGGCAGTGGTGGGGGGCCAGTTATGGGATGTGACCGGGGCAGTGGTGGGGGGCAGATGATGGGATGGATGTGGCGGGGCAGGTTATGGGATGGATGTGGCGGGGCAGGTTATGGGATGGATGTGGCGGGGCAGGTTATGGGATGGATGTGGCGGGGCAGGTTATGGGATGGATGTGGCGGGGCAGGTTATGGGATGGATGTGGCGGGGCAGGTTATGGGATGGATGTGGCGGGGCAGGTTATGGGATGGATGTGGCGGGGCAGGTTATGGGATGGATGTGGCGGGGCAGGTTATGGGATGGATGTGGCGGGGCAGGTTATGGGATGGATGTGGCGGGGCAGGTTATGGGATGGATGTGGCGGGGCAGGTTATGGGATGGATGTGGCGGGGCAGGTTATGGGATGGATGTGGCGGGGCAGGTTATGGGATGGATGTGGCGGGGCAGGTTATGGGATGGATGTGGCGGGGCAGGTTATGGGATGGATGTGGCGGGGCAGGTTATGGGATGGATGTGAAGGGGCAGGTTATGGGATGGATGTGGCGGGGCAGGTTATGGGATGGATGTGGCGGGGCAGGTTATGGGATGGATGTGAAGGGGCAGGTTATGGGATGGATGTGACTGGGGAGGTTATGGGATGGATGTGGCGGGGCAGGTTATGGGATGGATGTGACTGGGGAGGTTATGGGATGGATGTGGCGGGGCAGGTTATGGGATGGATGTGGCGGGGCAGGTTATGGGATGGATGTGGCGGGGCAGGTTATGGGATGGATGTGGCGGGGCAGGTTATGGGATGGATGTGGCGGGGCAGGTTATGGGATGGATGGGACGGGGCAGGTTATGGGATGGATGTGGCGGGGCAGGTTATGGGATGGATGTGGCGGGGCAGGTTATGGGATGGATGTGGCGGGGCAGGTTATGGGATGGATGTGGCGGGGCAGGTTATGGGATGGATGTGGCGGGGCAGGTTATGGGATGGATGTGGCGGGGCAGGTTATGGGATGGATGTGACGGGGCAGGTTATGGGATGGATGTGGCGGGGCAGGTTATGGGATGGATGTGAAGGGGCAGGTTATGGGATGGATGTGGCGGGGCAGGTTATGGGATGGATGTGGCGGGGCAGGTTATGGGATGGATGTGAAGGGGCAGGTTATGGGATGGATGTGACTGGGGAGGTTATGGGATGGATGTGGCGGGGCAGGTTATGGGATGGATGTGACTGGGGAGGTTATGGGATGGATGTGGCGGGGCAGGTTATGGGATGGATGTGGCGGGGCAGGTTATGGGATGGATGTGGCGGGGCAGGTTATGGGATGGATGTGGCGGGGCAGGTTATGGGATGGATGTGGCGGGGCAGGTTATGGGATGGATGGGACGGGGCAGGTTATGGGATGGATGTGGCGGGGCAGGTTATGGGATGGATGTGGCGGGGCAGGTTATGGGATGGATGTGGCGGGGCAGGTTATGGGATGGATGTGGCGGGGCAGGTTATGGGATGGATGTGGCGGGGCAGGTTATGGGATGGATGTGACGGGGCAGGTTATGGGATGGATGTGACGGGGCAGGTTATGGGATGGATGTGGCGGGGCAGGTTATGGGATGGATGGGACGGGGCAGGTTATGGGATGGATGTGGCGGGGCAGGTTATGGGATGGATGTGGCGGGGCAGGTTATGGGATGGATGTGGCGGGGCAGGTTATGGGATGGATGTGGCGGGGCAGGTTATGGGATGGATGTGGCGGGGCAGGTTATGGGATGGATGTGACGGGGCAGGTTATGGGATGGATGTGACGGGGCAGGTTATGGGATGGATGTGACGGGGCAGGTTATGGGATGGATGTGACGGGGCAGGTTATGGGATGGATGTGACGGGGCAGGTTATGGGATGGATGTGGCGGGGCAGGTTATGGGATGGATGTGGCGGGGCAGGTTATGGGATGGATGTGACGGGGCAGGTTATGGGATGGATGTGACGGGGCAGGTTATGGGATGGATGTGGCGGGGCAGGTTATGGGATGGATGTGGCGGGGCAGGTTATGGGATGGATGTGGCGGGGCAGGTTATGGGATGGATGTGGCGGGGCAGGTTATGGGATGGATGTGGCGGGGCAGGTTATGGGATGGATGTGGCGGGGCAGGTTATGGGATGGATGTGGCGGGGCAGGTTATGGGATGGATGTGGCGGGGCAGGTTTGCATACACAGGGCAGCTCTCTGGGCGTCATGTGGGATGAGAATGACAAAGGGACCCGTCTCCATGGCAATCTATGGCGGCGGTGTCAGCCCCGCCTCTTGTCACTGTTGTCCTGACCCCGGTCTCACCAGCTCCTCCGGGGTGCGGCTCTCCTGGTCTCCGCAGCAGCAGCAGCAGCACCCGGAGCCCCCGCACGTCGCCATCTTGCTCCCCCTCCTTGCACACAGCGGCTGTCACATGACCACAGCCCCTAGCAGCCCCCCCAGAGGTACCAGCAGGACACGCCCATGCAGCCCACGTGACCATCTCGCGACGCCTAAACACCCCGCCCCTAAAGAGGTGGTGCTATGGTGCTCGCGCTGGGCGATCACGTGGTGCCTGCGGGCGCCGCTGGTGACGTCACGAGAGGTTTAATGCGCGCCGCCGGCTGTCGGGGGTGAGGAGGAGACGGCAGCGGGAGAGCGAGGTGAGAGCGGCGCTGGGGATGCCGGGCTGTGCACACGGGGCGGCTCTACACCGGCCATGTGCGGTATCCTGGGCGGCTTCTCAGTATGTTGGGACTGTGGGGATTGAATGAATGTGACGCGCTCCTGGGACACGCTCCCTTCATGGTCTCTGCAGCAGCAGCATGCTGGTACTTGTAGTCCCCAGAATCACACTGACTTCTGTATATAAGTGATAACATTCTGCAGCTGTGTTCAGCCCCCAGACCCTGCGCTATGTGCAGCCTCCTGCGCTCTGCCACTGTTCACACTGCAGACCCCACAGATGGTGACCGCTGCGTCCATCCATGCACCTGCAGAGTGGCTTTTTCTCATGGCTCCTCTGTGTGGGCGATCAGAGATCGAGGGCGACTGAATGTAGCCGGCCATCCCTGTAGCAGCTCCCGGGAGCACCGGCCGTCCTCTGAGCAGCCCCGGACCACTGTCTGCCTCCGGGGTCAACAAGCAGCCCCCAGGACCATCAGCTGCCCCGGGAGCACCGGCCGTCCTCTGAGCAGCCCCGGACCACTGTCTGCCTCCGGGGTCAACGAGACAACAAGCAGCCCCCAGGACTATCAGCCGCCCCGGGAGCACCGGCCATCCTCTGAGCAGCCCCGGACCACTGTCTGCCTCCGGGGTCAACAAGCAGCCCCCAGGACCATCAGCTGCCCCGGGAGCACCGGCCGTCCTCGGAGCAGCCCCGGACCACTGTCTGCCTCCGGGGTCAACAAGCAGCCCCCAGGACCATCAGCTGCCCCGGGAGCACCGGCCGTCCTCGGAGCAGCCCTGGACCACTGTCTGCCTCTGGGGTCAACGGGACAACAAGCAGCCCCCAGGACCATCAGCTGCCCCGGGAGCACCGGCCGTCCTCGGAGCAGCCCCGGACCACTGTCTGCCTCCGGGGTCAACGAGACAACAAGCAGCCCCCAGGACTATCAGCCGCCCCGGGAGCACCGGCCGTCCTCGGAGCAGCCCCGGACCACTGTCTGCCTCCGGGGTCAACGAGACAACAAGCAGCCCCCAGGACCATCAGCTGCCCCGGGAGCACCGGCCGTCCTCTGAGCAGCCCTGGACCACTGTCTGCCTCCGGGGTCAACGAGACAACAAGCAGCCCCCAGGACCATCAGCTGCCCCGGGAGCACCGGCCATCCTCTGAGCAGCCCTGGACCACTGTCTGCCTCTGGGGTCAACGGGACAACAAGCAGCCCCCAGGACCATCAGCTGCCCCGGGAGCACCGGCCGTCCTCTGAGCAGCCCCGGACCACTGTCTGCCTCCGGGGTCAACGGGACAACAAGCAGCCCCCAGGACCATCAGCTGCCCCGGGAGCACCGGCCGTCCTCTGAGCAGCCCCGGACCACTGTCTGCCTCCGGGGTCAATGAGACAACAAGCAGCCCCCAGGAGCACCGGCCGTCCTCTGAGCAGCCCCGGACCACTGTCCTGCCTCCGGGGTCAATGAGACAACAAGCAGCCCCTAGGACCATCAGCTGCCCCGGGAGCACCGGCCGTCCTCTGAGCAGCCCTGGACCACTGTCCTGCCTCCGGGGTCAACGAGACAACAAGCAGCCCCCAGGACCATCATCTGCCCCGGGAGCACCGGCCATCCTCGGAGCAGTCCTGGACCACTGTCCTGCCTCCGGGATCACCACCGGCCGTCCTCTGAGCAGCCCCGGACCACTGTCTGCCTCCGGGGTCCACGGGATCACAAGGAGCCCCCAGGATCACCACTGGCCGTCCCCAGAGCGGGTCCCGGGACCACCGTCCGTCCCTGGAGCAGTGCAGGGGGTGGGGGTCTCAAGTCTTTCGCTGACTGCCGTCACGTTGCCTCGTTCGCTCTCGTGAAGCCGCCAGATGCTTCATTATGGAAAGTTCTGGGACTTTCTAACTCTTCTTCTCGGATTCCCCGGGGTCTGCAGTAATTTCCTCCATTTTTTTTTTTTGAGAATTTTTGTATTTTTGTCACTTTTTTTTAACTTGTTGATTTTTTTCTTTTTCTTTGAGAAATCACAGCTGAGGGTTTGTTCCAGTTGCATCCTGGACTCCGGGCAGAGACGTGTGCGCTCGGGGCATTGTGCTTTCCAGATGGATACAATTGTAACATTCTGTTATCTGTGATGAGGGGATCGTCCCGGGTAGATAAGTTCTTCCTCCTGGTGGCCGGGGTCCGGGCTCTGGACCCTCCACCCATCTGCTCCATTCATCGTCTATGGGACGGCTGAGTGCAGCGCTATCCTGTTCTGTGGTCCCATAGACAATGAATGGTGCAGCGAAGCCTACATCCAACCTGTGACCCCCATCACACTGGGCTGTGCAGAGACATTGGGCCCCAGTGATCAGGAAGATGCCTTCCCTCCCCCCCCCCCCATCTTATCCTTGTCGATAGGGGTTAGTGCATTGACTTGTGCTAGCCTTTTAAATGAGGTTTTTCATGTGGGGTCTGCTCCTGTGACGGACCCCATTATAGTCTGAGATCTCTGCAGGGGTCTGCTCCTGTCACAGACCCCCATTATAGGCTGAGATCTCTGCAGGGGTCTGCTCCTGTCACAGACCCCCATTATAGGCTGAGATCTCTGCAGGGGTCTGCTCCTGTCACAGACCCCCATTATAGGCTGAGATCTCTGCAGGGGTCTGCTCCTGTGACAGACCCCCATTATAGGCTGAGATCTCTGCAGGGGTCTGCTCCTGTGACGGACCCCCATTATAGGCTGAGGTCTCTGCAGGGGTCTGCTCCTGTGACGGACCCCATTATAGGCTGAGATCTCTGCAGGGGTCTGCTCCTGTGATGGACCCCATTATAGTCCGAGGGCTCCGCAGGGGTCTGCTCCTGTGACGGACCCCATTATAGGCTGAGATCTCTGCGGGGGTCTGCTCCTGTGACGGACCCCATTATAGTGCGAGGGCTCTGCAGGGGTCTGCTCCTGTGACGGACCCCATTATAGTGCGAGGGCTCTGCAGGGGTCTGCTCCTGTGACGGACCCCATTATAGTGCGAGGGCTCTGCAGGGGTCTGCTCCTGTGACGGACCCCATTATAGTGCGAGGGTTCTGCAGGGGTCTGCTCCTGTGACGGACCCCATTATAGTGCGAGGGCTCTGCAGGGGTCTGATCCTGTGACTGACCCCATTATAGTGCGAGGGCTCTGCAGGGGTCTGATCCTGTGACGGACCCCATTATAGTGCGAGGGCTCTGCAGGGGTCTGCTCCTGTGACGGACCCCATTATAGTGCGAGGGCTCTGCAGGGGTCTGCTCCTGTGACGGACCCCATTATAGTGCGAGGGCTCTGCAGGGGTCTGCTCCTGTGACGGACCCCATTATAGTGCGAGGGCTCTGCAGGGGTCTGCTCCTGTGACGGACCCCATTATAGTGCGAGGGCTCTGCAGGGGTCTGCTCCTGTGACGGACCCCATTATAGTGCGAGGGCTCTGCAGGGGTCTGCTCCTGTGACGGACCCCATTATAGTGCGAGGGCTCTGCAGGGGTCTGCTCCTGTGACGGACCCCATTATAGTGCGAGGGCTCTGCAGGGGTCTGCTCCTGTGACGGACCCCATTATAGTGCGAGGGCTCTGCAGGGGTCTGCTCCTGTGACGGACCCCATTATAGTGCGAGGGCTCTGCAGGGGTCTGATCCTGTGACGGACCCCATTATAGTGCGAGGGCTCTGCAGGGGTCTGATCCTGTGACGGACCCCATTATAGTGCGAGGGCTCTGCAGGGGTTTGATCCTGTGACGGACCCCATTATAGTGCGAGGGCTCCGCAGGGGTCTGATCCTGTGCCTGCAGTTATTGTCCTCTGCTATCAGCCATATTGAGGCTGAGATGAGACTGCTTGTCAGGGTGTTCCTATGTCCCATTTCTCCAGTGCTGCCAGCTGTAGGGTTCATGGCCCTTTTAAAAACCAGCACAGGTACCAGTAGAGGGCGCTAGTGAGTGTGCGGCACTTTTGCATTTTACTTTTTTTTTTTTCAAGCATGTCAGAGGACGAGGTCACCCCCGGCAGATTTGCACCTTTTTTAGGGCCATTGCACCGACATTTATGTGCATGGAATAAAACTCCTGTATTTTCTCCCACAGACCCCGACCACCTCCACCCCTGATCACTGGGATCCGCACCTCTCCCCATTACACAGTGCAGGGGCAGGTCGGACCCCTGACCACCTCCACCCCTGATCACTGGGATCCGCACCTCTCCCCATTACACAGTGCAGGGGCAGGTCGGACCCCTGACCACCTCCACCCCTGATCACTGGGATCCGCCCTTCTCCCCACTACACAGTGCAGGGGCAGGTCGGACCCCTGACCACCTCCACCCCGATCACTGGGATCCGCACCTCTCCCCAGTACACTGTGCAGGGGCAGGTCGGACCCCTGACCACCTCCACCACTGATCACTGGGATCCGCACCTCTCCCCATTACACGGTGCAGGGGCAGGTCGGACCCCTGACCACCTCCACCCCGATCACTGGGATCCGCACCTCTCCCCATTACACAGTGCAGGGGCAGGTCGGACCCCTGACCACCACTGATCACTGGGATCCGCACCTCTCCCCACTACACAGTGCAGGGGCAGGTCGGACCCCTGACCACCTCCACCACTGATCACTGGGATCCGCACCTCTCCCCAGTACACAGTGCAGGGGCAGGTCGGACCCCTGACCACCTCCACCCCTGATCACTGGGATCCGCACCTCTCCCCACTACACAGTGCAGGGGCAGGTCGGACCCCTGACCACCTCCACCACTGATCTGAGCTGGTAGAAGGGAATGAATGAAGCGGTGGGGCGCGCTCTGTTACCCCTTTCTGCCCGTCGCTCTGGGTCCCGGTGATCTGAGCTCCACCAATCGTTACCACCTCTCCTTAGGATGGGTGATGCTGTGTTTTCTCTGCATAACCCTTGTAATGCCTCTCACAGCTGAGGGTTTGTTACAGTTGTATCTGATGGCAGATATCCGGCAGGAGAGGGGTTTGTGCACTTCTCGGGCATCGTCTAGACGTGTGATGTCCTGATGGATGGTGGAGCGGAGGACCGGCTGTGGGTGCGCTCCTGGCAGCGTCTGTATAATCCTGTAACCACACCTGACTTGGCCCCGGGCCTCGGCTGACTCTTCACCTAGTTTTCCCCGTATTCAGGAGTGCGCGACGCCTGTATTACTGATGATTATATAATATAGTGGGGGCTGCTCTCCCGCCCCAGACTGATGGGTATAGGGGGCTGTGCACACTAGGTATTCAGTGCAGAAATTTCTGCATCTCTTGGCAGGAAAAAGCCAGTGGCACAAATGTTTTTGATGCGGTTTTGCAGACTTTTTTTGGTGCAGATTTTTTCCCCCAATCATTTATAGGGGTGAAATCTGCAGCAAAAAGACAAGCCTTGCCCTGCTGCAGATTTATCTACAAGGAGCGAATGCATGAGCCAGGAATTGGGAAACCCTTCCGCTGATAAAACGCACCGTGTGCACGCAGCCGTACCGTGCTGTGAGCCTGTAGTGTCCCCGTGCACCTGTAGGCTCATATTATAGGGCCAATGGGTATTATTGATGGAGCCCGGGTCACCTGTAGCACAAGACCCCAAAAAGACGGACGCGATTGAGGTATCCATTCACTGACAGCAATCACAGAGCGGCAATGAAGCCTGGACCGCTCTGTAGCTTTTCCTTCCAGAATTGCGCTGGATGAGACTTGTCGGAGCAATTATCCCCGGCTCTGTCCCTCGTCTTCTCGGCCGGCTTTATAAAGGGTTAAATATGCCGCCACCTGTAGCCCAGATACTGTACAAGTGGTCTGTTGCGTAACGCTCCGCTGTTTGATTAACCCTTTTCTTCCTCTCTTGTCCTCCAAGACCTGCTAAATACCTGAGAAGAGCGGTTCCTAGAAGTCCCTGGCGCCGCAGATCAGGAGTTCAAACCTCTCCGGAGACTCGGACAGAAAGATCAGGTGTCGGCGGCGCTTTAAATAGCGGCCGCTTCTCTCAGCTCCATTTTGGGACCCCCAATTATGAGACCTGTGGAGATGGAGCGTGTTCTATAATAAGGCCGGGGTGACGCTGGCAATGAATGCCACGTGCCCGAAGGCAACGACTAGCGTGGGTGCAGGATGCCAATCACCTGGCACGTGGCACGGTGCAATGGGGGCCACGTTCATGTGTGCAGCTTCAGGCTGCAGGATTCCCATCGCTTGGCACGTGGCACGGTGCAATGGGGGCCACGTTCATGTGTGCAGCTTCAGGCTGCAGGATTCCCATCGCTTGGCACGTGGCACGGTGCAATGGGGGCCACGTTCATGTGTGCAGCTTCAGGCTGCAGGATTCCCATCGCGTGGCACGGTGCAATGGGGGCCACGTTCGTAGGTGCAGTGTCGTCTTCACATACTGCAACTTTAAATACTTCTTTGATCTGAAGATTTTTAACGAAGCTTCCGTCATTTTTCCAAAAGTTTCAGGAGCTGGCGGAAGAACGGCAAAAGTTCTAACCTTGTGAGCAGTTTTTACAGGCCATTAGGGGTCTGTGCCGATCTTTGTGCACCACCAGGACGCTGGATTGTGGCGTCACTCCCTGGCCTCGCCTGATATGTAGGGCGAGGGACCCCTCTAATCGCCCGCCCGTGTCCCGCATTATCTGCCATTATCGCAGCGGTATACCTGCAGATTACGCTCCGCAGTTGGAGCTTCCTGATTTCCCGCTTTCAGTGAAAGTTCCTATGTATGAACCGCAGGACCCCGGCGTAGTGATGAGTCAGCGGCTAAAGTCTAACACCACCAGTGCGGGCGCCGGGAGATGGACCTGAGATTGGGGATTTGTCCTTTCTCCTGCATCAGGCGATCGTCACATCACTGTGTGCAGCGTTCCCATAGGACCGGCACCGGAGCGTCAGGCTGCCGGAAATCTGATCATCTGGAAAAGTGCGCACAATCTGATTGGTCTGTTTTGGGGGGGTAAGGGGGGGGTTTAAATCTCTGTTTCTATGGAGTACAAAGTCACCCAGCTTTCCTAGGCCCCTGAATGACAGCTTTTACTACATATGGTGTGGAGCAGATCGGAAATAAAGCATGTGGAGTCCATAATGCTGGCCATATTAATTTTCATCCAGCTTTCCCAGGAACAGAGACCTGAGAAATTAATATAAATAATTTTAAATAATAATTAAAAAAAAATATATATAAAAATAAAATAAATAACAATAAATAAAAATAAGAATATTTTTATTATAATAATTTTTTTATAATATATATATATATATATATATATATATATATATATATATATATATATATATATATATATATATATATTATAAAAAAATTATTATAATAAAAATATTATTCTTATTTTTATTTATTGTTATTTATTTTATTTTTATATATATATTTTTTTTTTCTTTCTCCTAGGTCTGATCTCTGGTGCCACCATGGTGAAGGCAAACAGCATTGATGGCGGCAGCGCCAGCTGTAGCAGCACCGAGAACTCCAAGGAGAGCTCCCGCTGCTCCACCCCGGTCCTGGACGTAGAGCGGCATGAGCGTCTACGAGATAAAATGCGCCGGCGCGTTGAAGCGGGAGACAAGTGGTTCTCGTTGGAGTTCTTCCCACCACGAACAGCAAGTGGCGCTGTGAACCTGATCTCCAGGTGTGTGAGCGGCGGCTCTACACGGGGTCCTCCGGGGTCGGGATTCCTCTTACCAGGTCTTCTAACATTACAGGTTTGATCGGATGGGTTCTGGGGGCCCCCTCTTCATCGATGTGACCTGGCACCCTGCAGGGGACCCAGGTTCTGAGAAAGAAACCTCCTCCATGATCATTGCCAGCACCGCTGTGAACTTCTGTGGGTTGGAGACGGTTCTGCACATGACGTGTTGTACCCAAAGCAAGGAGGAGATCACCGCACATCTGCAGAAGGCGAAACACAACGGGCTGAAAAACATCATGGCTCTTCGAGGGGGTAATATAGAGATAACTGATGAAATAATATTCTGTCCCCTATAAAAGAATATAACTACTATAATACTACCCCCTATATACAAGAATAGAACTACTATAATACTGCCCCCTATGTACAAGAATATAACTACTATAATACTGCCCCCTATGTACAAGAATATAACTACTATAATACTGCCCCCTATGTACAAGAATATAACTACTATAATACTGTCCCCTATATACAAGAATATAACTACTATAATACTGCCCCCTATGTACAAGAATAGAACTACTATAATACTGCCCCCTATGTACAAGAATATAACTACTATAATACTGCCCCTATGTACAAGAATATAACTACTATAATACTGCCCCCTATGTACAAGAATAGAACTACTATAATACTGCCCCCTATGTACAAGAATATAACTACTATAATACTGCCCCTATGTACAAGAATATAACTACTATAATACTGCCCCCTATGTACAAGAATATAACTACTATAATACTGCCCCCTATGTACAAGAATATAACTACTATAATACTGTCCCCTATATACAAGAATATAACTACTATAATACTGTCCCCTATATACAAGAATATAACTACTATAATACTGTCCCTATATACAAGAATATAACTACTATAATACTGCCCCTATGTACAAGAATATAACTACTATAATACTCCTATTTGATCTTGAGCCTTTCTGTTGTTCTAGATCCCCTTGGTGAGGAGTGGGAGGAAGAAGCGGATGGATTTAATTACGCGGTTGATTTGGTGAAGCACATCCGCAATGAATTTGATGACTACTTTGACATCTGTGTCGCTGGTACTTCCCTATGTGTAAGGTCTTGTGATTGCTGGAGATGGTGAGTGGCGGTGTAACGTGAGGCTGTCGTTATCGGTACAGGTTATCCTAAGGGACACCCCGAAGCCGAGAGCTGTGACGCCGATCTCCGGCACCTGAAGGAGAAGGTGGACGCCGGAGCCGACTTCATCATAACTCAGCTGTTCTTCCGGTCAGAGACCTTCCTACAGTTCCTAAAGGATTGTCGGGCGATCGGCATCACCTGCCCCATCCTGCCAGGAATATTTCCCATCCAGGTGTCTAGTACTAATGTATCTGGTCTCGGGTGTTGAGTTGTCAGATGACGTGCTTTCCCCTCCCCCACATAACACATTTTGCCTTTCTTCCTCAGGGCTACGGTTCCTTACGGCAGTTGGTTAAGCTTTCCAAACTGGAAATCCCGCAAGAAATCATGGACGTGATTGAGCCGATCAAGGATAACGACGCGGCCATCAGGAATTACGGCATTGACCTTGCTGTGTCCATGTGCCGGGAGCTGCTGGACAGCGGTCTGGTGCACGGGCTGCACTTCTACACGCTCAACCGGGAGGTGGCCACCATCGACGTGCTCCGGCGGCTCGGCTTGTGGCAGGAGGATCCACGGTGAGGACATGATGTGACGCACGTGCCCAACCCCCACTCCTCTTATTTCCTATGGGTCTACCGGATGCTCCTCTCAGCTTTTTCCCACAGCCCCATAGAAAATGAATGGCCTCCGACTTGCTGTTGTTTTGTTAAGGGGTCACAAATCCTCCCAACATGGCAATCGCTGTGAATCCCAGCACCGGGACACGCCAACCAGCAAGTGGTCACCACCTGTGAATAAAGGAATTGTCCAGTTCTGTGATCCCATATGATCTGTCTACAGAGTGCTCCCTCTAGTGGCCGTCCGGCTCTGCAGAAATCTGTGCGTGCGGACAGCCCAAATCCAGAGCCCCTATTTACTGTTGGGTCCTCTAGGAGCTATGATATCAGATAATGGTGGCTTACGCCTTTTGGTTTATTTCCCGGTAGACGTCCTCTGCCCTGGGCGGTGAGCGCTCACCCCAAGAGGAGGGAAGAAGACGTGCGTCCGATCTTCTGGGCCTCCCGGCCGAAGAGCTACATTCACAGAACCCAGGAGTGGGACGACTTCCCCAATGGACGTTGGTTTGTATCTAGACCAAAGACTGTGCCGATTTTTTTTTGTCTCCATCCTCCCCGGGGATCAAACCTGAGACCTGTGTGATTTTTCTATTTTTAAGGGGAAACTCTTCCTCTCCGGCCTTCGGGGACCTGAAGGATTATTACCTCTTCTACTTGAAGAGCAAGTCTCCACGGGATCAGCTCCTGAAGATGTGGGGCGAGGAGCAGAGCAGCGAGGAGAGCGTCTTCGAGGTCTTCACCTGTTACATTACGGGAACTCCCAACCGGAACGGCCACAAGGTGAGGTCAGGCCCCGACCCTGAGGACGAGGCCAGGATTCTGTGGAGGGGAGACCACTAATGAGGCCTTGTGTCCCACTCCAGGTGACTTGTCTTCCTTGGAACGACGACCCTCTGGCTCAGGAAACCAATTTATTAAAGGACCAACTGGAGAAAGTTAATAAAAGGGGGATCCTGACCATTAACTCCCAGCCGAACGTGAATGGGAAACCCTCAACAGACCCCGTGGTGGGGTGGGGGCCGAGCCGAGGCTACGTCTTCCAGAAGGTAGGAAGCTCCTTAACTCTTATCAGCTATAAAATGTGATTGGTGAGGCTTTACTGTGGTGAGCAGGACGTGGACCCCGTAGTCTGCTTTCCCTGCAGCTGCCTGGCATTGGGTGGGTTTAGGCCATACTGAAGACTGGATTTTCTATGTTTCATCCTTTTTTTTCTTGGCACAGGCGTATTTGGAGTTTTTCACCTCCAGTGAGATGGTGACGGCTCTTATCAAAGTGCTGAAACGCTATGAACCTCGGGTCAACTACCACATAGTGAATGTGCAGGTACGGCTCCATCTACCGCACTACGTAATGGCGTCCTGACCAAACGGTAACTAATTCTATCACTGCAGGGTAAAAACGTCACAAACGCCACCGACCTGCAGCCAAACGCTGTCACCTGGGGCATTTTTCCCGGCCGTGAGATCATACAACCAACGGTGGTGGATCCAGTGAGCTTCATGTACTGGAAGGTAAGCGCAGGAGGGGGGGCTGTATTACCGACGGGGGCGGCCGGGCCCCTGTGTGCACAGATATTACATTCAGTAACGTACCCTCTCTGTCCCAGTCTTTGGATGTACATAAACCCAACAGACCCCTCCATTATAGCAGCTCAGGTAAAAGGGTGTGTCTGTCAACTATTGGTAAAAACTCAGCAGAATAGTGAGTGCAGCTCTGGAGTATAATACAGGATGTAACTCAGGATCAGTAATGTAATGTATGTACACAGTAACTGCACCAGCAGAATAGTGAGTGCAGCTCTGGAGTATAATACTGGATGTAATTCAGGATCAGTAATGTATGTACACAGTGACTGCACCAGCAGAATAGTGAGTGTACCTCTGGGGTATAATACAGGATGTAACTCAGGATTAGTAATGTATGTACACAGTGACTGCACCAGCAGAATAGAGAGTGCAGCTCTGGAGGATAATACAGGATGTAACTCAGGATTAGTACAGGATCAGTAATATATGTAGTTAGTAAGTACAGCAGCAGAATAGTAAGTACATAAATTACTGATCTTGTACTAATCCTGAGTTACCTCCTGTATTATACTCCAGAGCTGTACTCACTATTCTGCTGCTGCAGTCACTGTGTACATACATTACAGGATGTAACTCAGGATCAGTAATGTAATGTATGTACACAGTGACTGCACCAGCAGAATAGTGAGTGCAGCTCTGGAGTATAATACAGGACGTAACTCAGGATCAGTAATGTATGTACTTAGTGACTGCAGCAGCAGAATAGTGAGTGTAGCTCTGGGGTATAGGATTAGTAATGTATGTACACAGTGCCTGCAGCAGCAGAATAGTGAGTGCAGCTCTGGAGTATAATGCAGATCCTGTGACTTGACCCTTCCATCACTTTCTGTCTGGCAGGATGAAGCTTTTGCCCTGTGGATCGAGCAGTGGGCTAAACTGTATGAAGAGGAGTCTCCGTCCCGCATGATCATCCAGTACATTCATGATAATTACTTCCTCGTGAACCTGGTGGACAATGACTTCCCGCTGGAGAACTGCCTGTGGCAGGTGATCGAGGACACTTTCCAGGAGCTGGATAATCCCACGGAGCAGTGACTGTAGCACCTCCGGCTCTGCGCTTTCTACCTCGTGGATTCTGGAAGAGCACACATCCACCCCTAGCCCCCCTGGGCTTTATTCTCCACATCCCTGTACAGGCCGTACCCCTAGATATCCTGTCACTACACTCTGCGGTCCTGGGATGAAAGGGAGCTGAGGCTCCGTGTATACAGTTTATATCAACTGCTATGATCACTGAACTAGCTCTTCATATTATATAATTTTTATTTATTTTTTTTCCTCCCCGAGAGGATTTTGGATTTCTTACTTATTTATATCTGCTTTATAGGAAAATGTCCGCATTGTCCTGGTGTGTAGGAAGCGGTGATGTAGCTGATCGCAGCGGGGATTGCAGGATCCCTATGTCGCTGCACGTTTGTCCATAGGCGTCTGCTGCCCGCGTCCGTCCTGTGCCGGCTTTATACTGTAGGAGAATCTCCTATTCTTATATAAGCTCACTTTCATAGAGGAAGGATCAGAAATCTGTTTTTAATGCTGTGCACAAAGAACTATTATATTTTTATTGGATTATAAAGACTGATTGGTGCGGCCTCCTGTGCCTGGATATGACCCATAGCGGCTCGGTTTAGTCTATAGACCTCCTAATATATCAGCCGTTCCTCCATCTGAATCCTCACAGGTAGACGGGGCGAGTGGATCGGATCTTAAAGTGCACCAATCATCAGGACTTTCCTATATAACCTAGAGCCAGTGCTATACTGGCACTATCATGCTGATTCTATACATACCTTTTAGTTGTCAGCTAGCCTGAATAGGTTTTGAAACACAAGAAAGTAAAGTTTGTAAAATGAAAAGCTTGAGTGGCAGCAGCTGCTGATCAGCTGATATCTGGGGTGGGGTTTGATAGTGACTTCCGCCCCTCTGCCTGTTGTTCCTCTCCCTAATTCCATTATAGAAGCGTTTACTAAGTGACTAGAAGGACCTGTGCTGATGTCATACCCATGTGACCACAAGGGGTGGGGCCTCAGCCAACAGAAAAATGTTGCTTCCTGGTATCGGCTATGTTGGCTGAGGCCCCGCCCCTTCTGGTCACGTGGGTATGACATCAGCATAGGTCCTTCTAGTAAGTAAAACAATTCTATAATTAGCATAAATAACCAACCGCGAGGAGGACAGGCAGGGGGTGGGAATCGCTATGAAAACCTACCTAGCTATCAAAAAGCTGATGATTTTATAAACTTTACTTGCTTGTGTTTTAAAACCTATATATCCTAACTGACAATGAAAGGTATGTGTAGACTTAGCCTGATAGTGTTAGTATAGCACTGTATGTATAGAATCAGCCGGATAGTGCCAGTATAGCGCTGTATGTATAGAATCAGCCTGATAGTGCCAGTATAGCGCTGTATGTATAGAATCAGCCTGATAGTGCCAGTATAGCGCTGTATGTATAGAATCAGCCGGATAGTGCCAGTATAGCACTGTATGTATAGAATCAGCCGGATAGTGCCAGTATAGCACTGTATGTATAGGATCAGCCGGATAGTGCCAGTATAGCGCTGTATGTATAGACTCAGCCTGATAGTGCCAGTATAGCGCCGTATGTATCGAATCAGCCTGATAGTGCCAGTATAGCTCTGTATGTATCGAATCAGCCTGATAGTGCCAGTATAGCTCTGTATGTATAAAATCAGCCTGATAGTGCCGGTATAGCACCGTATGTATAGAATCAGCCTGATAGTGCCGGTATAGCACCGTATGTATAGAATCAGCCTGATAGTGCCGGTATAGCACCGTATGTATAGAATCAGCCTGATAGTGCCGGTATAGCACCGTATGTATAGAATCAGCCTGATAGTGCCGGTATAGCACCGTATGTATAGAATCAGCCTGATAGTGCCGGTATAGCACCGTATGTATAGAATCAGCCTGATAGTGCCGGTATAGCACCGTGTGTATAGAATCAGCCTGATAGCGCCGGTATAGCACCGTGTGTATAGAATCAGCCTGATAGCGCCGGTATAGCACCGTGTGTATAGAATCAGCCTGATAGCGCCGGTATAGCACCGTGTGTATAGAATCAGCCTGATAGCGCCGGTATAGCACCGTGTGTATAGAATCAGCCTGATAGCGCCGGTATAGCACCGTGTGTATAGAATCAGCCTGATAGCGCCGGTATAGCACCGTGTGTATAGAATCAGCCTGATAGCGCCGGTATAGCACCGTATGTATAGAATCAGCCTGATAGCGCCGGTATAGCACCGTATGTATAGAATCAGCCTGATAGCGCCGGTATAGCACTGTATGTATAGTCTCAGCCTGATAGCGCCAGTATAGCACTGTATGTATAGAATCAGCCTGATAGCGCCAGTATAGCACTGTATGTATAGAATCAGCCTGATAGCGCCAGTATAGCACTGTATGTATAGTCTCAGCCTGATAGCGCCAGTATAGCACTGTATGTATAGAATCAGCCTGATAGTGCCAGTATAGCTCTGGCTTTAGGTTATATAGGGAAATTCTGGTGATTGGTGCACTTTAAGAAGCGTTTACTGCTGCTCCCCCTTTCCCCCCCTTCTCCTTCCCTAATTATCTTAAATGTATATGTATTACATTTTTCGGCAGACTTTTCGGCAGTATCCGGATGTTATATGCAGCTTTCACCCTACACGTCTTGAGCCGGTACTAAGCATGCAACATGATAGGACCTTACCCAAAAAGCAAACACCCCTCCCCCATGGGTGGTCATGGTGTCAGGAGTTGGCTTTTTGTATTTTGTCTCTTATAAGGTGCCCTGTTGCCACCTGCAGCTTGTTGAGATTGAGACTAGCCAATGGTAATAATTATAGCATAGATGACTTTTGTTTTTTTGTTTGTTTTTTTTTTTACAGTACCCAACCCTCTAAAAAGAAAAAAAAAAACATCCAGGGGTGCATGAACCTTGGCGATGGTCTTGTACTGGTGCAAATCTCTTAAATAATGTCTGTTGGTTAATTATTTTTTTTTTGGGGGGGGGGGGGGGGGGTTAAGTCCTGAACTCTCCCTAGACCTCAATGGAGTGGGAGGAGATACATCACAGACAAGGGCCAAGCCATGCGCTTTCTCTACTTCATTCAGAAGTTAAAATTAGTGATGAGCGAGTATGCTTGTTACTACTCGGTACTCGCACGAGTATCAATGTACTCGGGCTACTCGGCGGGGACCGAGTAATCTCGCGATACTCGTGCTGTACTCGTGGTCTTCATGTTGGCGCTCTTTTTAGAGCCAGCCCTTATGCAGGGATTGGCTGGCAGACCAATGCAATGCCACAGCCCTGTTGTGGAATTGCAGTGATTGGCCGGCCCTCACAGCATGACCGTGCCTTTAGCCCGACACTTCCCCGCTCGGCTACGGCCCCTCCCGCACTCCACTCCGCGTGTATATATATATGCACGCTTACACACACACGTACGTTTTTTTATTTAATTTACAGTTTTATGGTTTCTACATGCTGCCGGTGGTCATTTCACAAAAATACTCGGGTCTCCCATAGGATAACATTGGGCTCGGTGCTCGGGCCGAGTACACGAGTATCTTGGGAGGCTCGGCCCGAGCCTCGAGCACCCGAGCTTTTTAGTACTCGCTCATCACTAGTTAAAATGTAACTTGTTTTTTTTTCCCCTTGGAGGCAGCAATGTCTCAAAGGGAACCTGTCAGATCCAATATGCACCCAGACGCAGGAGCAGTTCTGTGCATATTGCTAATCCCTGCCTAACCGTCCCTGTATACACTAGCATAGATAAAGGGGTCTTTAGAAAGTATTTCTAAAGATCTTATATTGTATGCTAATGAGCTCCGGGACTAGTCCCCTGGGCGTTGCTTCCCATGCTAGTCATCCCCATTAGCATGTTAGTGCGCTCCTGTGAGTGTGCTAACATGTTAGTTAATGCACAGCTTCAGAGGATGATGTTACTCACCTCTCCGCCGCATGACGCTGGATTTCGGCTCCGTGCACGACCCCGGACTTCCCGTAATGCGCACTACTTCAATTTGAAGCCAGGACGCGTACACCCGGCTTCATAGTGCGCATGACCCAAACTCCGGGGTCATGCGCACTGAGTCGAAATCCAGCGTCGGGCGGCGATGGCAGCAGAGAGGTGAGATCATAGACGCGAGCATATTCATTAGCATGATGGTACCACCACAGGAGCGCACTAACATGATAATGGTGCAGACTAGAAAAGGAAGCAACGCCCAGGGGACTAGTCCCCTCGCTCATTAGCATATGATAAAAGATCTTTAGAAATACTTTTTCTATAGATCTCTCTATCTATGCTAGTGTATATAGGAATGATTAGGCAGGGATTAGCAATATGCACAGAACTGCTCGTGGCTCTGGGTGCATATTACACCTGACAGGTTCCCTTTAAAAATTGATTTACTTATTTGCATGTGTAAGATAACAACATATGGAAGAAGGAAGCACGCTCGCTATTTTCAATAAGCTTCATGTTCATTTAATTTTGAAGAGTGTTTTTGTTTTTTTTCTTTGAGGGTCGGGTAGAAAATCTCACAAAACTCCCCTTTGCAATGATTATCAATAGCTCGTCTCAATCCCAACAGGCCGCAGGCAGCAACAGTGCCCTGGATAAGAGGCAACACCAATGCAAAATCCAAAAATGCAACTCCTGGCACCGCCATCCCCCATGGGAGAGGGGTGTTTGCTTTGTTTGGGGGTAAGCTCATATCATGTTGCATGCTTAGTACCAGCTCAGGACGTGTCGGGTGAAAGCTGCATATAACATCCAGAGACTGCAGAAATGTAATTCAATGCAAAAAAATAACCATGTACCCTACCGGTGTTTACCAAACTCTCCTCCCCCCAAACCACATGGACATACAGGTGCGTTCTTCAAAGGACAGTCCTCATTAAGCGGTGACCAAATCCAATGCCTCCAGCCCTGAGAAATGATGGGAAATTGGAGTCCGACTGCCGGAAGGAGGCCACCAACGATAAATGCGGGATAGACATTGGACGGGTGAAGGGTGTTCTCCAAGAAGCAGAAGGGGAACCGCAAGGTGGGATCACTGGGCTTATGGTGGATAGATTTGGAGGGAAAAGGGGGGGGGTTTACATCTCCAGTGTTGCATTATTTGTGACTGTGGACGTTGGTAATGTGGATAGTGAAGACGCTGGAACGTGGTATGACCCACGGTAGGATTTTGGTGAATTCCAGCAGCGCCTTTGCTCCCTTGGCTTTACCCCCGCGCCTCTAATTAGGTGACCTGTCATGGGCTGAGTCCAATACTTCAGTCTCCCTTCCCAATACGTATAAAACATGATGCCCGAGTCCTCAGAGGTTTTCTGGTGCCTATCAAGAATGAAATCACAAAGTGACACCCACAGGGCACACACCGTGCACCGCTGTCACCCGTGAGCCGTACGTGGTTATCTGAGCTGCCGGGAAAAAATGGACACGTGAGCAGCCCCATAGGTTATAATGGGTACATGTGATAGCTGTGGGGGGGTTTGGGGGGAAATGGATGTCACACGTACAGGTGATGGGACAAAGGTCAGGGACGTGATTCGGAGAGCTGACTCTTCAGAGGACCTTAGCCTGTCCAATCTTGAATGATACCTGTGGAGTTGGGCATCTGCCGTGACGTCTTACCATCCAAGCGACAAACCAAAGAGTGACCGACCTTTAATGGAAGAAGCGTCTTCTGCTCCAGAGAATCCTTCTTTCTTGTCCCCTCCACATCAGGACAGCTGAAGAGCACATGGCGAGCGTCCATGGATGACACCAGGACTCGTGCAACATCTATGTCCCTGAAGAGACGGCACGTGCTGCTGGATTGTTGCAGTTTTTCTGTTGACCAAAGCAATGTCAAGGCGCATATCTGAAATTAAGGGGTAGAGAGATGATTTTGAGTAGTTAACAATCCAACCCCCGGTGAGACTGTGTCCAAATCCAGGTGAAGGCTCCGCCAAACATCCAAATCCGGGTGAAGGCTCCGCCAAACGTCCAAATCCGGGTGAAGGCTCCGCCGAGTGTCCAAATCCGGGTGAAGGCTCCGCCAAACGTCCAAATCCGGGTGAAGGCTCCGCCAAACGTTCAAATCCGGGTGAAGGCTCCGCCGAGTGTCCAAATCCGGGTGAAGGCTCCGCCGAGTGTCCAAATCCGGGTGAAGGCTCCGCCAAACGTCCAAATCCGGGTGAAGGCTCCGCCGAGTGTCCAAATCCGGGTGATGGCTCCGCCGAGTGTCCAAATCCAGGTGATGGCTCCGCCGAGTGTCCAAATCCAGGTGAGGGCTCCGCCGAGTGTCCAAATCCAGGTGACGGCTCTGCCGAGTGTCCAAATCCAGGTGAAGGCTCTGCCAAATGTCCAAATCCAGGTGACGGCTCTGCCGAGTGTCCAAATCCAGGTGACGGCTCTGCCGAGTGTCCAAATCCAGGTGACGGCTCTGCCGAGTGTCCAAATCCAGGTGACGGCTCTGCCGAGTGTCCAAATCCAGGTGAAGGCTCTGCCAAATGTCCAAATCCAGGTGACGGCTCTGCCGAGTGTCCAAATCCAGGTGACGGCTCTGCCGAGTGTCCAAATCCAGGTGACGGCTCCGCCGAGTGTCCAAATCCAGGTGACGGCTCTGCCAAGCTTTCGGCGTTGGACGGATCTTTCATCATAGTATCGTCCAAGTATGGACCGTAAACTAGGCTTTTGGGAGCAGAATGTGTAGATTTGTGTCTTTGCTTGTGGGGTCTCTGCTTTTTAGTGTGTTTTAGTTCTTAACACCGAAGACTCAAAAGAACAATGTAGAAACCAAAGACGGCACATGCAGAAAAATAGAATATTTATTACAAATCCCATAGAAAACAGTCACAAAATAACCCGTCCGTAGTGAAGTAGCTTGTAGTAGCAGAGTATGGCCTGAAGGGGTCACTGTTGCTCAGATTCAAAGTTTTTCCTGAAGAGGGGAGATGATCTATGAAACATCGCACCCAAGAAAAAAAAAAGACATACCATTAGAAATTTGTATTGTATCAGTGCAAAGATCAAAGCAGGAGCCGCTGTTTTATTTCTCTAGTCCCTTCCACGACAGCATAGGAGGTTGTCTCTCCACGCCCTAATTGGGACAGGAGGTTTAAAAGGACCCTCCCACCTCCCACAGCCAGTGTCTTTCCTGTCCCCATGGGGCATGGAGAGGTTTTTGTTTTTCTCCTATGCTGTGGTGGCCGGCGAACTACAGTATATTTTTTTTTTTTGTTTTCTTCTTCCCCTGTACCTTAAGCCGGACAGCATCGGTCGGGCCTCACCGCTCCTCCCTTGCTGTTCCCTCACGCTGTGGGGGACCGCTGCTCCAGTCTTCCGGATCCTCCTGAGGGGTGATGCAGGCTGTTGAGCTCCCCGGCCGGCGTCCTCCCTGAGCCGCCGGCCGCTTCCCGCATGCACGCTGCCGGAGCGATCCGGAAGTGCTCCCGGGGGCGGGACTTCCGGTCTTGCGGACTTCCGGTCGAGCGCTTCCGGTTTTGCGGAGGCAGCGTGGAGGCACGCCGACGGTGACACGGCCTGCCCAGGACCGGATGCGGGAGGCGGGGAACATGCACCGTCACTGGGGGGGCAGGCCCTTTTGCATAAGGGCTGCCACGAAGACATCAGATCATGGTAAGCAACCGTGCTCCCTGTCATGTCTTCCGCTGCAGCAGCCTCTGCAGAACCCAGTGTGCCCCCTGCTACTGTGAGTATGGAGGGGAATGGTCCCTCGGACATAGGTCTCATCAGGTGATTTATGGCTCTATGGTCTGTGTTTTCTAGGAGGACAAGGCCACCAAGAAAACTGACAGAAATGAAAAGTCAGAGAAGCCTGAGAAGTCAGAGAAAGCTGACAAGTCCGATAAGCCTAATAGACCTGACAGAGTGGAAAAAATTAAAAAATGTCCTATTTGTATAAAAAAGCTCCCTGCAGTATGGGATAAAAAGCTTTGCCAGCAATGTACGGACCAGATTATTAGGGCCGAACAACCATCTCTGATAGATGAGTTGCGGTCCATGATGAAACAGGAGATTAGGGCCTCTCTGGCCTCCCTTCCTGTTCCTGGCCCTGCTCCTGACCCTGCTCCTGGCCCTGCTCCTGGACCCTCTCCTCCAAAAAAGAGGAGACTCCAGTCGACCCCATCTGATCAGGAGGACGCTGATTCCACCTCTGAGGGTCCTGATGAAGGATTTCCATCAGGGGGGTCTGACCAGTCCTTGCTATTTCACTCAGAAGAGTTGGGGGATCTTATTGGGGCAGTTCGGAGCACTATGGGTTTAGAGGAAGTGCAGTCTCTTCCTTCTATCCAGGACGAAATGTTTGCTGGCCTGAAGTCAGTCAAACAGTTGGGATTCCCAGTTCATGCCAATGTTTTGGATATTGTCTCTCAGGAATGGGAATTTCCTGAGAGGCGGGTACGGAGTGACCTTAGACGCCGGTTTCCTCTGGAACCTTCGGGACTACATTGGGAGGTCCCAAGAGTAGACGTTCAGGTGGCTAGGGTAGCTAAGCAAACGGCTCTTCCCTTTGAGGATACTTCCCAACTGAAGGATCAGATGGATAGGAAGGTAGAGGGCCTGATGAAGCGGTCCTGGGAGGAATCGTCTTCCTCTATTCAAGCCAACATTGCCTCCACCTGCGTATCCAGGTCCCTAATTAGGTGGTTAGACCAGTTGGAGGCTCATATTTCCCAAGGGACCCCTAACGAGGAATTACTGGAATCCCTTCCCTTGCTTAGGAAGGCTACCTGTTTTCTGGCAGATACCTCGGTGGAATCTGTCCGCCTGGCAGCCAGGACCTCGGTGCTTTCTAACTCTGCCCGACGTGCCCTCTGGCTTAAGGCCTGGAGCGGAGACTCCACCTCCAAAATGAGGCTTTGTTCACTTCCGTTTAAAGGGGATTTAGTGTTTGGGCCTGCCCTGGATGATATCCTGGACAAGGCGACCGATCGTAAGGCCTTGCCCGATCCTAGACCTAACAGGAAGCGGTCCTTTCGTCCCTCGATGCCTCAGGCCTCCCAGCCCAGAGGGAAAGGGAAGGCTGGCAGGTGGAGCTATCCCAAAGGTAGAGGGAGAAACATCCTCATCCCTCCCCATCAGCAACGTCCTCAGCAGGACAAACAGTGACTCGTCCCGGGTGGGGGGAAGACTCTCAGCGTTTCTTCCCCAGTGGCAGTCCATAACCACCTGCCAATGGGTTCTGAAGATCATCTCGGACGGTCTTCTCATAGAATTCCTTTCCCCCCCTCTTCCGGGTCTCCGAGTCACTGCGCTGGCGTCACCGGGTTCACAGGCTCTGTTGTACACAAAGATTATAGAGCTAGTGCACTCGGGGGTAGTTTCCCCAGTCCCGAGTCAGGAAGAAGGGGTAGGACACTACTCCCGTCTCTTCCTGGTCAAGAAGCCATCCGGCGACGTCCGTATAATTATCAATTTAAAACGTCTAAACCGTCAGGTCAGGTACCGGCGGTTCAAGATGGAGTCAGTGAAATCAGCTATTCCCCTGATAGGTCTACACCATCAGATGGCCTCTATAGATCTGAAAGACGCCTACTTCCATGTACCCGTCCATCCGGGACACAGGCAATACCTCAGGTTTGCGGTGCTTCACGGGGAGGAAGTACTTCATTTCCAATTCAATGTACTTCCCTTCGGGATCTCCTCAGCTCCAAGGATCTTTTCCAAGATCATGGCAGAGGTGGTCGCCTTCATGAGATTGCAGGGTATCTGTCTGGTTCCATATTTGGACGACTTTCTTCTCATGGCTCCATCTGCTCCAACCCTCCGGAGCCATGTGGAAAGGTCTTTGGGAATCCTTCGGTCTCTGGGATGGATTCCCAATCTCAAAAAATCACAGTTAACCCCCTCCTCCACTCGGCAGTTTCTCGGAGTGCTGCTGGACTCCGACAGACAGGCATCTTTTCTCCCAGAGGGCCACAGGATAGCTCTGTTAGCCAAAATATCAAAGCTCCGCAGGCAGGCTCGCCCGACGCTTCGAGTGGCTATGTCAGCTCTGGGTTCCATGACATCCTGCATTCCTTCAGTCAGGTGGGCTCAGGCCCATTCTCGGTGTCTCCAGGATCATATCCTGGCACATTGGGACAGACTCCCGTCATCCCTAAACAGACGGTTTCGCCTCTCGGAGTCCGTCTCCTCATCCCTTCTCTGGTGGCTGAGTCCCGCCAACCTGCAGGTGGGGGTTGCCTGGACTCAGAAACCCCTGGTTACACTGACCACAGATGCCAGCCTACGAGGATGGGGGGCAATGGTGGCAAATTCCCCATTTCAAGGGGTCTGGAGTCCTTACGTCAGCTCCCAATCATCCAACTACCGGGAGCTCAGGGCAGTCAGGGAAGCCCTCCTTGCGGCTCAGGACCTCGTCCGGGACTCTCACGTCCTGGTATATTCAGACAATGTCACAACAGTGGCACATCTCCGCCATCAGGGCAGTACACGCTCAGGCGCCCTGAAGTCGGTATCCTCCCGAATCTTTCAATGGGCAGAACAATCTCTGCTCTCCCTTTCTGCGGTCCATCTGAAGGGCTCCCTCAATCTTCAGGCGGATTTCCTGAGTCGTCGGGATGTTCATCCAGGGGAATGGAGCCTGGATCAGGCGGTGTTCTGCTCTCTAGTGGCAAGGTGGGGTGCACCAGAGGTAGACCTCTTTGCCTCGGCAGGGAATCGCAAGGTCGCAACATATTTCTCCCTGAACCCAAGGGACGGGGCGTTAGGGGTAGACGCTTTCTGCCACAGATGGTCCTTTCGCCTCGTTTACGCATTCCCCCCTCTTCCTCTTCTCGCACGGGCCCTGAGGAAGATCAGAGACGAGGGGGTCCCAACCATACTGGTAGCCCCTCTGTGGCCCCGGAGGAGTTGGTACAGCCTGGTCATGACGCTAGGAATCGACGGCCCAGTCCTCTTAGGTTCGGACCCCAGCTTACTGTCACAGGGTCCGATTTTCCATCCGGCTCCCCAGAAACTCAACTTGGCTGCCTGGCTTCTGAGGCCCGGGCACTGAAGGCCCAAGGGCTTTCTGACAAAGTTGTGGCTACACTACAGAAGAACCGTAAACCTGTGACTAATAGTATATACAACAAAATCTGGAAGAGATTTTCCTCCTGGTGTGGTTCTCGGCCTCCTGACCCTCTTCGACCAAATATTGCGCAGATTCTGGACTTTCTCCAGAGTGGGTTAGGCTTAGGTCTTAGGCCTAGCACCCTGAAAGTTCAGGTGTCAGCACTCAGTGCAGTCTTTGACACGGCTCTGGCAGATCATCGTTGGATCCGTCGGTTCTTTGTGTCCGCTAGTAGACTCTGTCCACGTCAGAGGGTCCTGACGCCTCGCTGGGATCTCAATACGGTCCTTACAGGTCTATCTCAGTCTCCGTTTGAACCTCTGTGCTCTTGTAACATTCGTTCCCTTTCTCACAAGACTGCCTTTCTTGTGGCTATTACATCAGCTCGCAGAGTCGGCGAACTTCAGGCTTTGTCTGTTAGGGAACCTTACCTGACCATCAGGGATGACAGCATTGTTTTTCAGCTGGACCCTTCCTTCCTTCCCAAGGTGGTTTCGGATTTTCACCGTTCGCAGTCCATCGTCCTGCCTTCCTTCTGTCAGAATCCTCGGACTCCGGGTGAGGAAGTGTTTCATTCTTTGGATGTCCGTCGGATAGTGTTGCACTACCTAGAGGTTACTGCTTCTTGGCGCCTTGATTCTAACCTGTTCATCCAGCCCTTTGGCCGCAATACGGGCAAGAAGGTGGCTAAGAGTACCGTCGCCAACTGGATTGTGCGGGCAATTAGAGATGCCTACCTCGCTCAGCATCTCTCTCCACCTACTGGATTCACGGCGCACTCCACCAGGGCTACCTCTGCCTCCTGGGCCGAACGGGCAGGGGCCTCCCCTGAGCAGATCTGCAAGGCGGCTACGTGGTCTTCGCTCCATACTTTCACGAAGCATTATCGGTTGGATCTGGATTCCAACAGGGATTTGGCCTTTGGCAGGAAGGTCCTGCAGGCTGTGGTCCCCCCCTAGGTATCAATTCTTTGGTATTCCTCCTATGCTGTCGTGGAAGGGACTAGAGAAATAAGAATTATTCTTACCGATAATTCGGTTTCTAGGACCTTCCACGACAGCAGGTAATTCCCTCCCCTATGTATTCATTTATTCCTGAATGTGTAGTACTTCTCATATGCTATGGATTCTTTGTAAGACACTGGCTATGGGAGGTGGGAGGGTCCTTTTAAACCTCTTGAACCTCCTGTCCCAATTAGGGCGTGGAGAGACAACCTCCTATGCTGTCGTGGAAGGTCCTAGAAACCGAATTATCGGTAAGAATAATTCTTATTTCATGTGGTTGTAGTCGCAGCACTCGTGTGATTAAAGGGAACTGGTCATCTCGAAAATGCTATTTACCTGCACTTATAGAATGAATCTATAAGTAAATAGTATCTGTTATACAGCAGAACTAATGCAAAAACCTTCTCCCTGATTTAAATCACAATTAACCCCCTTTGCGCACCCTCCCGTCACAGAGCGCATGAATGGAGCGGGCTCAGGAGCTGTGTCCACACCATGCAGGGCTGATATCGGCTGTTATACACCAGCTAACAGCAGCAATTGGTGCTTGCTGCGATCGCTGCCGTTAACCATTTCACTGCTGCTGTCGACATTGGCTGCTGTTAACCATTTGAATGCTGCTGTCAATGATCCCTGCCATTAACCATGTCAATGCTGCTCTCAACCATCCCTGCCATTAACCACGTCAATGCTGCCGTCAACAATCCCTGCCATTAAATAGGTCAGTGCTGCTGTCAATGATCCTTGCCATTAACCATTTCAATGCTGCTCTCAAGCATCCCTGCCATTAACCATTTCAATGCTGCTGTCAACAATGGCTGCTGTTAACCATGTCAATGCTGCTGTCAATCCGTGCCATTAACCATGTCAATGCTGCTGTCAACGATTCCTGCCATTAACCATTTCAATGCTGCTCTGAACCATCCCTGCCATTAACCATTTCAATGCTACTGTTGACAATGACTGCTAATAACCATTTCAATGCTACTGTCAATGATCCCTGCCATTAACCATGTCAATGCTGCTTGCTGTCAACAATCCCTGCCATTAACCATGTCAATGCTGCTGTCAACGATCCCTGTCATTAACCATTTCAATGCTGCTCTCAACCATCCTGCCATTAACCATTTCAATGCTGCTGTCAACGATCCCTGTCATTAACCATTGCAATGCTGCTGTCAACGATCCCTGCCATTAACCATTGCAATGCTGCTGTCAACCATCCCTGCCACTAACCATTTTAATACTGCTGTTAATCACTAACCACAGTATTTAAATGTTGCTGTGACCAGTATGTTTGCTAGATGAGGGCCACTGATTTTCCACGTTTAACGTTTACTCCACAACATTTAGAAAAGCCTGTGAAATTCTGAATTTATGTGCTACTATGGTTTGATTTCTTTACCTGTGTGGATTGGATGGGTTGTTACCTACATCTGGTGAGAAATTCATGTCAATAGCACCTTTACAAATATATTTACTGAGCCAATTGGTGACGCGTTCAATACTTATTTCACCCGCTGCAAGTCTTACAACTGCAATAAAATCCCTGACTTGTGGGTTTTCAGTGATTGCAGTTTCCCAAAACAATGTAATAAGTTATTTTTCACCACTACAAAAAGGCAGAGCTCAATATACGCTGGAAAAAAAAATACAGCGTGTGAATAAGCTTTCTGAAATGATTTTGATTATGCTGGTACTGTAAAACACTGCACCATATATGCTGCGTAAAATATGCAGCAAAAGTGCCAAGTGTGAACGGACCCTGAGTGACTGCAGCCTTTTATCCTTTGCGACCAGACGTTTCCTTTCAGCTATGTGACTGGTTTTGTGGCTGTGTGTGATACATACACATAATCTCCCAGTATTCGCCATGTGAGGGGGCGATCACATGCCAACTAGTCTCACAGTAGCCATATGAGACTAGTCTGCATGTGCTCAGGTGTGCAAATCGCATATTTCCGGTCATCCACCCACCGGTACGGAGCAGCGCTTTGTTTCACAGTCACTGACTTAAGACTTGTCTTCTGAGGCCAGACAACAGTTTAATGACAGCAAGCAGAGGTCTAGAAAACCATGATATGAAAAAAGTGATTTACAAGGCCAGAAAACTCTTTAGTCTTTGGTGCCCTCTTGTGGCCATTCCCAGCATTGCGTATATTAACATGAAGTGCAGGCGCCGCTCCCCCGCATCGAGGGCCGTGGCCGAGACTCCGAGCGCAGATCGTACAGTCTGAATTATTCACGCAAAATAAGGAACCGAATCCTACTTGTTTCTATGAAAGTGAAACCTCTGTAGAATTCACTTCCCCGAGTATGTAAAGCAGAATAAGAAAAAAGTCACAGTCCTCCGGATGGGGCGAGCACCTAGTCCAGCGCTATAAACATATATGTGTATTATATATATATATATATATATATATATATATATATATATATATTTATATATATTCCTTACACTGCAATAGCGCCACCTCAGGCTGTGGCCCAAATCTAGAACTGCAGGTCCTCCACATTTAGAGGGAAACTGTCAGCAGGTTTTGTTACTCCAGCTGCTGTATTCAGGTTATCACAATTTTATCTGATGCAGTTCACTGTATAACTCCGCCCACACCACTGATTAGCAGCTTTCTGCCTATGAAGTGTACACAGAAGGCAGCCAATCGGGTGGGGGAAGAGTTATACAAACCGCATGAATATGGAGGACTACTTGGCAGGAGTTTTATTAGCCCGCTAATGATAATATGCTGATAAATTAGTGATTTTATCAAAACTACAGCAAGTAGCCCAGTAAGTGACACATCGCTGGAATCAGGATCTCTGCCCCTATGTTATGCTGCTGTTAGATTAGCAGCATAGCCCCTTTTTAGGCTATGTGCGCACAGTGCGTTTTTCGCTGCGTTTT
Organism: Anomaloglossus baeobatrachus; assembly: GCF_048569485.1. Taxonomy (NCBI): domain Eukaryota; kingdom Metazoa; phylum Chordata; class Amphibia; order Anura; family Aromobatidae; genus Anomaloglossus; species Anomaloglossus baeobatrachus. The sequence goes on along the minus strand of NC_134363.1, from coordinate 181,976,177 downwards.
TGCGCGTTTTTTGGGTGCTTTTTTTGGCCTCGAAACTGCATGACTTTCCTTCCCCAGCAAAGTCTATGAGTTTTCATTTTTGCTGTCCGCACACAACTGTTTTTTTTAAGCTGCGTTTTTGAGCTTGAAAAAAAAAATGGACATGTCAATTCTTTCCTGCGTTTTTCTGCGTTTTCCGCCCATGCAATGCATTGGAAAAACGCAGCAAAACGCAGAGATCAAAAACGCAGCCAAAAACGCACCAAATCGCGGTAAAAACGCATGCGTTTTTTGATGAGTTTTTTCAACGCAGGTGCGTTTTTGTGCGTTTTTAGCAGCTAAAAACGCACAAAAACGCAGCGTCAAAAAAACACAGCGTGCGCACATAGCCTTAGCGTACAGTTGGTGTTGCATCTGGAGCCTCATCCTCCGTTCATGTCTCCGCTGGTCATTGTACAATATTCCCATCGGTTGGATAATGGCGCCATCTCATGTATACAGTAGAGAAGCCGGCACTTTGTGGACGGAAGCCTTGTTATTCTCCGAGATTGCAGAAAAACAAGGTCATTTCCACAAACTTCTCTCAAGATCAGAAAACAATTGCACTGCTGCCTCTGCTAATAATGAACAAAGGGGCAACATGGATCCGAGTCACGGACCGGACGGAGACGTCTCAATAATGACAACCTCAGATTATAATCCTGCATCATCAAAAAACAAAAATATAAACACAGCACTTCTGTTTTTGTTCCCATTTTTCATGAGCTGCCCTTTAAGATCCAAGACTTTTTCTATGGACACAAATGGACTTTTTCCTCTCAAGTATTGTTTACAAATTTGTGTAAATCTGTGTTCATTGCGCTTCTCCTTTGTGGAGATAATCCATCCACCTCACAGGTGCGCCTTAGGCTGGCCAGCATGATTATTGCACAGGTGTGCCTTAGGCTGACCAGCATGATTATTGCACAGGTGTGCCTTAGGCTGGTCAGCATGATTGTTTCACAGATCTGCCTTAGGCTGGCCAGCATGATTATTACACAGATGTGCCTTAGGCTGGCCAGCATGATTATTACATAGGTGTGCCTTAGGCTGGCCAGCATGATTATTACACAGGTGTGCCTTAGGCTGACAAGCATGATTATTACACAAGTGCGCCTTAGGCAGGCCAGCATGATTATTGCACAGGTGCGCCTTAGGCTGGCCAGTATGATTATTACACAGGTGTGCCTTAGGCTGGCCAGCATTATTATTACACAGGTGGGCCTTAGGCTAGCCAGCATGATTATTACACAAGTGTGCCAGCCTAGGGCACACCTGTGCAATAATCATGCTGGCCAGCCGAAGGCGCACCTGTGCAATAATCATGCTGGCCAGCCTAAGGTGCACCTGTGCAATTATCATGCTGACCAGCCTAAGGCGCACCTGTGCAATTATCATGCTGGCCAGCCTAAGGCACACCTGTGCAATAATCATGCAATCTAATCAGTATATGTCGCACCTGTGAGGTGGATGGATTATCTCTGCAGAGCAGATGTGATCACTAACAGATTTAGAAAAATTGGTCAACAATATCTGAGAGAAAAAGGCCTTGTGTGCCCATAGAAAAAGTCTCAGATCTGTGAGTTCAGCTTCCCTCCTTTGAGATTATCTGGTTCCTTGATAAAGCAAGTCCATCTCATCTCCATTAAATTTGGTCATCAACCAATAAATGTTATGCATAAATTTTATAAGTAAAAACAAAAAAGAAATGCTTATAAAATGTAAAGAACACTCACATTCCGCCACAAGGTACAATCAAGAGATCCCAGTGTAACATGGCACATATACGTCCTTCTTCCAGGTTTGCACCTTCAATCTTCCCTGATTACCCCGAATATCTTCTAAGAGGTACCATTCTGTGCAGGTGAAGGGAGACTACGCCCTTTATTTCATTATCGGAGTATTGTTTTAAAAGAAATTTCCTCCATTTCTTAAAGAATTTCTCTGTCAATTTATTTTTATTCCTTTCTGCCTCCAATTTATCCATCCTAATTAGAGACCTAATCTGGCCCCCACCTCTCCCAAGCATGCTGCGGTCCCTTCCAGCCATCTGCAGAGGATAACAGTCTTCTTGCTTATCATGGCTATACTATGAAATAGATTTCGTACTTTAGTCTCCTACAGCCCCTCCTCACTCAGCTCCTGTAATTTCCTATTTACACAAGATGTGGTATTATACTAGATGTAACTACTATAATACTGCCCCCTATATACAAGAATATAACTTCTATAATACTGCCCCTATGTACAAGAATATAACTGCTATAATACTGCCACCTATGTACAAGAATATAACTACTATAATACTGCCCCTATATAAAAGAATATAACTACTATAATACTGCCCCTATGTACAGGGAAATAACTGCTATTATAGTACCTTGTTAGTATTCAGGCTGGAGGTACGTAGATCTTTTGTGTCACCATTGATTGTCTGGACTTGTTAGTGCCCCTTGTGGACTGGAGGTCACAATTCTTATTTTAATGGGTCACTTAACAAGATTGCACTCATTTGCTGGGATGATTTTGGGACATCTGCTTCTCGCTGCTCATTTTCTCTCTTCCCACATGGATTGTAAATTAAGGGATAATAAAGAAAAATCACGGTATCGGCTGCGCTGCTAGGAAAGTTCGTAGAGATGATAATATTATTCCAAAAGTTTTTATTTGCAGAAATATAAGCCACAACGCGTTTCGGGGATAAAAGCTCCCCCTTCCTCAGGTAGGCTACCTGAGGAAGGGGGAGCTTTTATCCCCGAAACGCGTTGTGGCTTATATTTCTGCAAATAAAAACTTTTGGAATAATATTATCATCTCTACGAACTTTCCTAGCAGCGCAGCCGATACCGTGATTTTTCTTTATTATCCCTAAATCTCCAATCTCCTTGTTGGAGTTCACGGGGCTGCTGCAGCTAATCCAAGATCTGCCTGAATGTGCCTGAATCTATCTACGCTTCTGAAGGGCCGGTGAGTCACCGGCATCGGGTCCACGGGTCCGTCCATCCCAGAGGAGGAGCTGCAGCCTAGCGCTGGTCTGGCGGCTGTGCTCTCCACGTGGGTTATCGATCGCGTGAGCGGCCGCCCGAGCTGGAATTCTTGCGGGCTGGAGAGGACGAGATCCCCGCTGATGCCATAGGGGTACACCCTGGATTCCCCTCGGCTGGTTCCCCAGTGTTGTACCTGATGTACAACGGGATCAGGTGAGTGTGGCCATCACACTGCATTTACAATAGTTTTATCATTTGATTTTACACAGGAGCGCGCTTTTCTTTTATCTTAGGATTGTAAATTAACTAATTTACATAAAATCCATAAAAAGTGGAGCGTGGTATTCCTGGTGATGAATCCTGCTGGGATAGGGGGATCCCAAATGCGGGAAGTCTCCAAAAATCTGGGCTGATCAGATTATCGGCAATCAATAAAGCACAGTAGGGGGCGCTATGAGGTGGAAACCTTCCAGAGTCTCAGCAATGTTACCATAAAGGGGTCTCCAGGACAGGAACATTAGCAGGGTATCCTAGACATAAAGCACCATTGTTTGCTCATCGACGTCTGACCCCAGAGACCACCAGGGCCCGACCCCAAAGACCCCTCTGTCATAAAAGTAGAGATTAGGAATGAGGACAATGACGGGGCTCGCAGGGGCGACGGCTCGAACACTTGTGAGGACCACGGTTCGCTCTCACTGATCATATGCTAGCAATGTTAGGGCCCATTTGCAGCTCTCATCGCTTTCATGTTTGTGAGTGATTGATGTTTTGTTGAGGTTTGTCCCATATCAGCAGGGACAGGAAAAGGGTAAGTCTAGTGGAACGGGGGCGCCCAAAAACTTAAGGTGTCATACACTCAGTTGTCAGGGAGGGTTGAGTCCCTTAGGGTTTACCTAGGGTACCCCTAGCTTTGGCACTCCTGTCCCGGTCTATTGTTACCTTGTACCCAGCTGGTTACTGTTTTACGATGTTTCACTGTCATGTTATCATGATATATTAGTAAAGTGATTTTTTTTTTTTTTTATAGGGGTTTGATGATTTTGTTTATTCTACTCACCCTGATTACACACGCTGAGTCCTCTTCTGTCCTGAGCAGTGGTGCTCACCTGGGGCTGCGGGCAGCGGTGTTCCCCTGGGGAGTGCGGGCAGCGGTGCTCACCTTGGGTGTGCGGGCAGCGGTGCTCACCTGGGGTGTGCGGGCAGCGGTGCTCACCTGGGGTGTGCGGGCAGCGGTGCTCTCCTGGGCGTGCGGGCAGCGGTGCTCTCCTGGGCGTGCGGGCAGTGGTGCTCACCTGGTGCTGTGGGAAGTGGTGCTCACCTGGGGTGTGCGGGCAGTGGTGCTCTCCTGGGGTGTGCGGGCAGTGGTGCTCTCCTGGGGTGCGTGGGCAGTGGTGCTCACCTGGGTGTGTGGGCAGTGGTGCTCTCCTGGGGTGTGCAGGCAGTGGTGCTCTCCTGGGGTGTGCAGGCAGTGGTGCTCTCCTGGGGTGTGCAGGCAGTGGTGCTCTCCTGGGGTGTGCAGGCAGTGGTGCTCACCTGGGTGTTTTTGGAAGGGTTGTCACCTGGGTGTGTGGGCAGTGGTGCTCACCTGGGTGTGTGGGCAATGCTGTTCACCTGGGGCTGCGGGCAGTGGTGCTCACCTGGGGTGTGCGGGCAGCAGTGCTCACCTGGGGTTGTGAGCAGTGGTGCTCATCTGGATGTGCGGGCAGCGGTGCTCACCTGGGGTGTGCGGGCAGCAGTGCTCACCTGGGGTTGTGAGCAGTGGTGCTCATCTGGATGTGCAGGCAGCGGTGCTCACCTGGGGCTGTGGGCAGTGGTGCTCACCTGGGGCTACGTGCGAAGAGTCCAGGGCATATTCTCGGGATGCCCAATACTGATCTTAATCTGTACAGTGCACAATGTGGAAGCCCATTGTACGCCTCTTGCTGCCTGCGTGCTTGTATGTAGGGTGGCAAATTATGGACCATGTTTTATCCCCATGATAGTGCCCGTAGGGGAAAAAATTGGTCCCATATTCCGATTGTGGTAGATCAAGGCGATTGTTTTTTATGGAAACCATATATAACGTGAGTGACTTGGGATGAGGGTCCTTGAGACCCTCAGGAACCAGGATATAAGAGCGACTGCTGCCTCTGAGCCCCCAGTATCGACACCAGGGGGGGGGGGTTTCCAATCGGTTGTCACAATATGTCATTATTATGGTACCCGTCTCCCCGCGATGATCTCCAGCCGGTGAGGAGTCTTCAGCTCCTGACTCCTTCGTCTTGAGGAGGAGATGGAGGGTTTCGTGTTCCCGGACTCTTTTGTGGTCGCCGGTAATTTCAGCTTCTTCGCTCATTCAGAAGTTTAACTTAACCTGGGCATTTCGTGGCTTGGATTTCATCGATTGTTCTTGCCCACGGCTTCTACAAGTAACCCGAGTCCGCGGTGGTAACCCAAGAGCGGCCACTGGTCCCCGCAGCAGATCCTCGCCAGGAAGGGCTCAGCTTTAGGATTTACATTTTATCAGGTCGTGTTTTCAATGACTGGACGGAGGTGTCACATGGGAACTAAAAATGGCCACTACATGTCTTATACTATTTATGTTTGTTTTCATCCGTCCTCATGTCATTATATTCTGGAGTAGAAGGCTCAGACGTTATTATTCTAGAGGATGGAGGGATAGCCTGACCTAGGGGAACCTGCTGGTCTTGTGGGAACAGATAAGCTTCATAAGCAGAGGAGGTGCCAAAACAGGAGGAGAATAAAGATTCTCCAGCAGCGCAGAGGATTTCAGTAAGGTTTTTATTAGGGATTAGGATGTGAAAGTGAAATCAGTCCCCATAATGTCACCCCGTCCGCTGTGTACCGAGGATATTATAACGGATGAAGAGTATCTACTGCAAACACATGGAGGTGGAGGGCGGCCATGGTCATATACAACCTCCCCGCCGGGCCATACAGTGATGATAAGCGGTGGGGTCCAGACATCTCTGCCGTCACTTACCTATTGTGAGAACCAAAGGGATCAGCCCTGAAAATTAAGCATGGCGGATGGGATCTCCTACCGAGGGAAGATTCTCAGATACTCTGTATTATTGTCCTTACAGAGGAATTAGGGGCAGGTGGCATACAGAAATGAGACCCTCTTCCCTGTTATAGATCGGATCTACCCCCCTTCCCCAACGAGAGATCGCTCAATCTCCACCAGTCCTGACAGCTGTGAAATCTGAGGTGTCCGGTGCACAGACGCAGGGCAGGAACCAACATGGCGACAGACGCTGATTGTGATCAGTCAGGCACAAACCGAGGATATATTATTCACAGAGGGGAGAGAGGGGGACCCCTCACTGACCGAAGACCCCCCAATCACACCACAGTATACCCTCACCCTATGATATATACACAGGCCCCTAATCACATCATTGTATATTCTACCCCAAGGTATACACTGTGTGCAGAATTATTAGGCAAATGAGTATATTGATCACATGATACTTTTTATACATGTCGTCCTACTCCAAGGTGTATAGGCTGAGAGCCAACTACCAATTCAGTAAATCAGGTGATGTGCATCTCTGTAATGAGGAGGGGTGCGGTGTAATGACACAACACCCTATATAAGGGGGGCTTAATTATTAGGCAACTTCCTTTCCTTTGGCAAAATGGGTCAGAAGAGAGATTTGACGGGCTCTGAAAAGTCCATATTGTGAGATGTCTTGCAGGGGGACGCAGCAGTCTTGAAATTGCCAAACGTTTGAAGCGTGATCACTGAACAATCAAGCGTTTCATGGCAAATAGCCAACAGGGTCGCAAGAAGCGTGGTGGGCAAAAAAGGCGCAAAAAACTGCCCATGAATTGAGGAGAATCAAGCGTGAAGCTGCCAAGAGGCCATTTGCCACCAGTTTGGCCATATTTCAGAGCTGCGACGTTACTGGAGTATCAAAAAGCACAAGGTGCGCCATACTCAGGGACAGGCCAAGGTAAGGAAGGCTGAAAAACTACCACCTCTGACCAAGAAACATAAGATAAAACGTCAAGACTGGGCCCAGAAATATCTGAAGACTGATTCTTCAAAGGTTTTATGGACTGATGAAATGAGAGTGACTCTTGATGGGCAGATGGATGGGCCAGAGGCTGGATCAGTAAAGGGCAGAGAGCTCCACTCCGACTCAGACGCCAACAAGGTGGAGGTGGGCACTGGTATGGGCTGGTATCATCAAAGATCAACTTGTGGGACCTTTTCAGGTTGAGAATGGAGTGAAGCTCAACTCCCAGACCTACTGCCAGTTTCTGGAAGACGACTTCAAGCAGTGGTACAGGAAGAAGTCGCTATCATTCAAGAAACACATGATTTTCATGCAGGACAATGCTCCATCACATGCATCCAACTACTCCACAGCGTGGCCGGCCAGTAAAGGTCTAAAAGATGAAAAAATAATGACATGGCCCCCTTGTTCACCTGATCTGAACCCCATAGAGAACCTGTGGTCCCTCATAAAATGTGAGATCTACAGGGAGGGAAAACAGTCCACCTCTGGGAGCAGTGTCTGGAGGTTGTGGTGGCTGCTGCACGCAATGTTGATGGTAAACAGACCAAGCAATGACAGAATCTATGGATGGTGGCTGCTGAGTGTCATCATAAAGAAAGGGGGCTATATTGGTCACTAATTTTTTGGGTTTTGTTTTTGCATGTCAGAAATGTTTATTTCTAAATTTTGTGCAGTTATATTGGTTTACCTGGTGAAATAAACAAGTGAGATGGGAATAGATTTGGTTTTTATTAAGTTGCCTAATAATTCTGCACAGTAATAGTCACCTGCACAAACAGAATCCTCCTAAGATAGCCACATCTAAAAAAAAAAACCTCCAACCACCAAAAATATTAAGCTTTGATATTTATGAGTCTTTTCGGTGATTGAGAACATAGTTATTGATCAATAATAGAAAAAATCCTCTAAAATACAACTTGCCTAATAATTCTGCACACGGTGTATACAGAGACCCCCAGTCACACCACTGTATACCCTCACCCTATGGTATATACAGAGACCCCCAGTCACCCCTCCTCCCCCCGAGACCATCTAATATGTCCGGGGACACAAACATTGGGGGTTGGAATAAGCCCCTCCACCCCGGCTGTCATTAGGCAGCTGAATTCCTGTTAACTTGTCATTGATTTATGTCCCAAAACAAAATTTCCCGGAGCAGTTTCTGGACTGGATCCGTTCGGCACCGGAGAGTTGTCGGCTCTGCTGCACCACTCACCACTTAATGATACTCAGGAGCCAGGCGCTGGCGCCCAGGAGTGGAGCACACGACATCACACGAGTGTATGACTCGACCGAATGCAATGTGAAAAAATCTCACATTGCACTCGGACCAATGTTAGTCAATGAGGGAGAGCAGATGGTCAGCTTTTATCTCATCCAGATTCTGCTGAGATTGTCTGCGAGAGACGAATCACCCGCACCCATACAAGTCTATGGGTGCGAGTGAAACATCAGACTGCTCTTGGATGACAGAGTGCAGTGCGATAATCCCATCAGCTGACAATGGAGGAGATGGGTAGATTAATTCCTCCCTCTCCTCCGCAGCTGTGATCCAATCGCAGGATCAGATCACAGTTGCATGACACTCGGCTCACACTGGCAGCACACCGGGAGCTGAGGGTCATTAGCATATCGCATCCGATGTCATATCATAGTGTGAAACCAGCTGGTCAGTGAGAAGAGCTAAAAAGACAAATCGGACAACTTTTAAAAAAATGAAAATAAAATAAACACACAAGTGGATTATTCATTGTTTAATATTATGAATAAAAAAAACAAAAACAGGAAAACAACAGTAAAAACAACACTAAAACCATAGGAAAACCCTCCCAAAGACAAAAACTATCAGAAAAACACTCAGAAAATGACCAAAAATATAAAAAATAAATTTAAAAAAAAACAAACAAACAGCACAGATGTTTCAGGGAAAAAATAAATTCCACAATTTTCTTCAAGAATAATCCAGTTGAAAAGCTTGACTTTAGTTCCAAAAATGTTGTATTAAAGTTTTCTACATAACATAATGTTATAAATTCACCTGAGTGTAAAAGACATTGTGCGCTTATTATCTCAGGAGGTTCTGGAGCAGAAACTGAAGGGAAACTCCTCAAATTCTCAAAAATTCCTCAACAACTTGGGAGTTTCTGCTCTGAAAACTCTGCAAAAAGACTCTGTGGTTACATATCCTAATAATGGGTGTTCAGAGTTTTTGTTGTTTGTTTTTTTTTACAGGGAAATTAAAATTGATCTGGTTTAAAATCAGCATCAAAACTGCTGCAAATAATCCTTGAAAACTGATGTGGATTTCGAAGCGGATTTGCTTCCGGATCCACATTAAAAAAAACCTGAAAATATACCAAAGTGGCCTTTCTACATCAGAAAAACCCTTTAGAATGGACCAGTAGTTTTTAGTAAATAGTGGATTTTTTTTTCAGTATTTTTTAACTAAATTTTCTTAGTTTTTTTGGATATAAATCGTGTTTTTATACGGCACAAGCAAAATGTACTCCAACACACAATGGACATTCAGAAAAAAAAAAAAAAAAAAGCTTAAAAGAATTAAAAAAAAAAAAAAAAACTAAAAAATTCTGACCCAGCGCAAGAGGACAGGAGCGAGCACCTTCTCAGTCTTGTTCTGCCCTAATAATTGGTGAAATCTCCCTGTGATCCCCCCCACCTCGGCCGCTCCAGTCCGTTGTATTCAGCACATTGGCCGTGTAATGAGCAATTTTCTCGGACATTCTGACAGCTGAAACCACAAGTGGCCTTATTATCTTACCTCCCGATAAGAGACGAGCTGCGGTAATTATCAGCCATGGGCGAGACACGGGGAAGATTGATTCATGGGGACAGAGAAACTGGTCTCCGGCAATTGCTGATTCTTACATTATTTTTTAATTCACAGGAAGGTAAAATAATACCGTCATCAAATATTTATAGGAAGGGAAATCACATGTGGCGCTTTACTATGCAGAAACAAATATTAGAAAACATTATTTTTTTTTTTTAATTTATTGCAGTATTTGTCTTTTTTTGTTGCAGTTAATTTTTTTAAAATTATATATATATATATATATATATATATATATATATATATATATATATATATATATATATATATATATATATATATATATATATATATATATATATATATAAAATTATTTATATTTTGTAGTGGTATATGGGAACTATGTGGCGGTATTAGGTTTTCTCTATATAGCACAGTGGCATGCTGCATATTAGGAGCCTTGTACGTGGCTGTATTCTGGCTCTGATTTGTACAGAGCCATACATTTGAACGAGCTCTCCACTATACCGCCACATGGCTCCGATATTTCAGAGTTTTTCTTCTGTCAGATCGGTATGAGAAAATCTCTTGACATCAGCTCAGGACTCTGCGTGCCGTCATACAACCTTCTCCACGTGGATCTGTCGAGTTCTTGACTCTTCCTTTGAGCATTTTTTGCTAGTAATATGTTTGCTGTCAATTACATAATTATCAGATTGTCTATGGCGGTATTATTTCTGCTGTATGTGATAGTATATTATCATAGCACTACATGGCAATATTATGTGGGCTGTATATTAGGTTCTTACCTCTGTATGGTGCTATTATGTGGGCGGTATATGATTATATATGCACTTTATGGCTGTATATCAATATCTTGACAGTATATGCCATCGTTGTATGGGCTACATGTAGCTATATAATATTATCAGGGCTCTATAATCTGGGCTGTATACAATGTGGGTAGGAGCAAGCTGTATATTACATTGGCACTTTACCATAATACAGCTTTATATTCTTATCTTGAAACTGTTATGTGGTCTGTATATTATTTTGGCACTATATGGACCTATCATGTAGGCTGCATAATATCTTGGCTCTATATGGTGTAATTATTAGAGGTATATATGGCTTTATATTATATTAGCTCTATATAGAAGTGTTGTATATCCTGTATATTATCTTGGCACTATATGGCATAGTTATATGGGCTATATATGGCAGTGTTGTATGGACTGTATATTATCTTGACACTATAAGTTATGGTTATATTGGCTATATATTATATTGGCTCTATATGGCAGTGTTGTAAGGACTGCATATTATTTTGGCTGTATATGGCAGCAGATAGGGTGTAGTGATATGGGCTATAGATTATATTGGCTCTATATGGCAGTGTTGTAAGGACTGCATATTATTTTGGCTGTATATGGCAGCAGATAGGGTGTAGTGATATGGGCTATAGATTATATTGGCTCTATATGGCAGTGTTGTAAGGGCTGTATATTATCTTGACACTATATGGCATGGTTATATGTGAAAAAAGAAGAGCGATTCTCCACATCCAATAATCCAGACTGTTTGGCTATGGGTTACGTTAATCGTGGATTAAAGGAATTCTGGCCACATTCTCCCTGGTTAGAGGCAGCGTTCACCATCGCTATGCTCACCGTCCTCCATTTTTAGAAATATTTCCACAGCCGTTTCCTTTTCAGAAGATTTTTATTCAATTGCTTCCAAAAAGGTACAAATGATACAAAATGTCTGTATACAGGAGAATATTGCACGTAGGCTGGAGGTAACCAGAAGCGAGGATTTACAAACGGCCGTAAACAAGAACAGCGCGAACTGCGCCGCGTCCTAATAATTAATTTACACATATGATGCGGCTGAATCTCGTGGCCGCTGATTCCTATAGTAATGATTTATGTGGTGAGCGACTATACGATGGAGGACCACGGTTCACTCGTCACACAGAAGGCTCAGAGAACTAATAGATTAGTAATTTACCTTCTCTGAAAATGTCAGACGAAAAATTATAATTAGAGATGAATGAATCGATTTCTAACAAATCAAATCACAAGTTTGAGGAATATGGCGAATTTGGGATTCACACGAATCTGACAAAATGGCGGCCAATCATTAAATACATTCTCTCATTGGTCCTTAGTTCTTCCTTCATGTGACTCCAGGCTAATGGCTGACCTCACCAGTGGTCACGAGGGCCTCAGTGCTCAAAGAACCAAAGATTGGCTTATCGCTAAGACTAATTAATTGCCAGTAGAGGCAGCCATGACAGGGGAGGGAGGTTTACACGGTTTCCTCAGAGCGTTGCGTTATCATTATCTACACAAATGTTATTTCTCAGTGAAGAGCCCACTTTTGGGCCTAGTCGTTAGGCTGCTTCAGGAAAATGACACCATTTCTGAGGTGATTTTTGTAAGCACTGGCTTCAAAACACAAAATG